>NW_028227285.1:3613900-3801823 GCF_978045245.1 Mus caroli | reverse complement strand
ATTAAAAACTCACACTGAAGTACCCCGAAATTGGCAAGAAAACCTGAAAAAGGTGGAAAATGAAAAAAATCACACTGTAGGACCCAAAATATGCTGAGTAACCCTGAAAAACTTGGAAAATTAAAAATACACGCTGTAGGACCCAGAATATGGCAAAAAACCCTGAAAGAATTAGAAAATTAAAAACTCACACTGAAGGAACCGGAATATGGCAAGAAAACCTAAAAAGTGGAAAGTCTCTCTCTGTCTCTCTCTCTATGTCTCTCTCTGTCTCTCTCTTTCTCTATCTCTGTCTCTCTCTATTTCTCTCTGTCTCTATCTGTCTCTCTCTCTGTCTCTCTCTGTCTCTCTCTCTCTCTCTGTCTCTCTCTTTCCCTCTCTCTGTCTCTCTCTGTCTCTATCTCTGTCTCTATCTGTCTCTCTCTCTGTCTCTCTCTGTCTCTCTCTCTCTCTCTGTCTCTCTCTTTTCCTCTCTCTGTCTCTCTCTGTCTCTATCTCTGTTTCTCTCTGTCTCTCTCTGTCACTCTGTCTCTCTCTGTCTCTCTCTGTCCCTCTCTGTCTCTCTCTGTCTTTCTTTGTCTCTCTTTGTCTCTCCCTGTCTCTCTCTGTCTCTCTCTTTATGTCTCTCTCTGTCTCTCTCTTTCTCTCTCTCTGTATCTCTCTGTCTCTCTTTGTCTCTCTCTGTGTTTTTCTTTGTCTCTCTTTGTCTCTCTCTGTAACTCTCTCTATGTCTCTCTCAGTCTCTCTCTTTCTCTATCTCTGTCTCTCTCTGTTTCTCTCTGTCTCTATCTCTCTGTGTGTCTCTTTCTTTCCCTCTCTCTGTCTCTATCTCTTTCTCTCTATGTCTCTCTCTGTCACTCTGTCTCTCTCTGTCTCTCTCTGTCTCTCTCTGTCTATCTGTCTCTCTCTGTCTCTCTCTGTCTCTCTCTCTGTCTCTCTCTGTCTCTCTCTGTGTCTTTCTTTGTCTCTCTCTGTCTCTCTGTCTCTCTCTGTCTCTCTCTGTGTCTCTCTCTATCTCTCTCTCTGTCTCTCTCTGGCTCTCTCTGTCTCTCTCAATGTATCTCTCTGTCTCTCTATGTCTCTCTCTGTGTCTTTCTTTGTCTCTCTCTGTCTCTCTCTGTCTCTCTGTGTGTCTCTCTCTGTCTCTCTCTCTATCTCTGTCTCTCTCTGTCTTTCTCACTCTGTCTCTGTCTCTCTCTTTCTCTCTGTCTCTCTCTTTCTCTCTGTCTATCTCTGTCTCTATCTCTGTCTCTCTCTGTCCTTCTGACTCTTTCTGTCTCTCTCTGTCTCTCTCTCTGTCTCTCTCTGTCTCTCTCCTTCTCTCTGTCTGTCTCTCTCTTTCCCTCTCTCTGTCTCTCTCTGTCTCTATCTCTGTCTCTCTCTGTCTCTCTCTGTAACTCTGTCTCTCTCTGTCTCTCTCTGTCTCTCTCTGTCTATCTGTCACTCTCTGTCTCTATCTCTGTATCTCTCTGTCTCTGTCTTTCTCTGTGTCTTTCTTTGTCTCGCTCTGTCTCTCTCTGTCTCTCTCTGTCTCTCTCTCTATGTCTCTCTTTGTCTCTCTCTTTCTCTATCTCTGTCTCTCTCTGTTTCTCTCTGTCTCTATCTGTCTCTCTCTCTGTCTCTCTCTGTCTCTCTCTGTCTCTCTCTGTCTCTCTCTTTCCTTCTCTCTGTCTCTCTCTGTCTCTATTTCTGTCTCTCTCTGTCTCTCTCTGTCACTCTGTCTCTCTCTGTCTCTCACTGTCTCTCTCTGTCTCTCTCTGTCTATCTGACTATCTCTGTCTCTCTCTGTCTCTCTCTCTTTCTCTGTCTCTGTCTCTCTCTGTCTCTCTCTGTCACTCTGTCTCTCTCTGTTTCTCTCTGTCTCTATCTGTCTCTCTGTCTCTATCTGTCTCTCTCTGTCTCTCTCTGTCCCTCACTCTGTATCTCTCTGTCTCTATCTCTGTCTCTCTCTGTCTCTCTCTGTCACACTGTCCCTCTCTGTCTCTCTCTGTCTCTCTCTCTATCTCTCTCTCTCTCTGTCTCTCTTTGTCTCTCTCTGTCTAACTCTATCTGTCTCTGTCTCTCTCTGTCTCCATCTGTCACTCTGTCGGTCTCTCTCTGTCTCTCTCTGTCCCTTCTGTCTCTATCTCTGTATCTCTCTGTCTCTCTCTCTGTCTCTCTGTCTCTCTCTGTGTCTCTGTCTCTCTCTGTCTCTCTCTGTCTCTCTCAATGTATCTCTCTGTCTCACTATGTCTCTCTCTGTGTCTTTCTTTGTCTCTCTCTGTCTCTTTCTGTCTCTCTCTGTGTCTCTCTCTGTCTCTCTTTCTCTATCTCTGTCTCTCTCTGTCTTTCTCACTCTGTCTCTGTCTCTCTCTGTCCCTCTCTCTGTCTCTCTCTGTCTCTATCTCTGTCTCTCTCTGACTCTCTCTGTCTCTCTCTTTCTCTCTGTCTCTCTCTCTTTATCTCTCTGTCTCTCTCTGTCTCTCTCTGTCTCTCTCTGTCTCTCTCTCTCTGTGTCTCTCTCTGTCTTTCTCTGTCTCTATCTCTGTCTCTCTCTGTCTTTCTCTGGGTCTTCCTTTGTCTCTCTCTGTCTGTCTCTGTCTCACTCTCTGTCTTTCTCTGTCTCTCTCTGTGTCTCTCTCTGTCTTTCTCTGTCCCTATCTCTATCTCTCTCTGTCTCTCTCTGTCCTTCTGACTCTTTCTGTCTCTCTCTCTGTGTCTCTCTGTGTCTCTCTGTCTCTCTCTATGTCTTTCATTGTCTCTCTCTGTCTCTCTCTGTCTATCTCTCTGTCTCTCTCTGTCTCTCTCTGTCTCTCTCTGTCTCTATCTCTGTCTCTCTCTGTCTCTCTCTGTCTCTCTATATATCTCTTAATGTATCTCTCTGTCTCTCTATGTCTCTCTCTGTGTCTTTCTTTGTCTCTCTCTGTCTCTCTCTCTCTCTGTGTCTCACTCTGTCTCTCTCTGTCTCACTCTCTGTCTCTGTCTCTGTCTCTCTCTCTGTCTCTCTCTGTCTCTCTCTCTAAATCTGTCTCTCTCTGTATTTCTCACTCTGTCTCTGTCTCTCTCTGTCCCTCTCTCTGTCTCTCTCTGTCTCTATCTCTGTCTCTCTCTGACTCTCTCTGTCTCTCTCTTTCTCTCTGTCTCTCTCTGTCTCTCTTTGTCTCTCTCTCTGTATCTCTCTGTGTCTCTCTGTGTCTCTCTGTGTCTCTCTCTGTGTCTCTCTGTGTCTCTCTCTGTCTCTCTTTGTGTCTCTCTGTGTCTCTCTGTGTCTCTCTGTCTCTCTCTGTCTCTCTCTGTCTCTCTCTGTCTATCTCTGTCTCTCTCAATGTATCTCTTTGTCTCTCTATGTCTCTCTCTGTGTCTTTCTTTGTCTCTCTCAGTCTCTCTCTCTCTCTCTGTCTCACTCTGTCTCTCTCTCTGTCTCTCTTTGTCTCTCTCTCTGTATCTCTCTGTCTCTCTCTGTCTCTCTCTGTCTCTCTCTCTGTGTCTCTCTCTGTCTTTCTTTTTCTCTATCTATATCGCTCTCTGTCTCTCTCTGTGTCTTTTTTTGTCTCTCTCTGTCTCTCTCTGTCTCTCTCTGTCTCTCTTAGTCTCTCTCTGTGTCTTTCATTGTCTCTCTCTGTCTCTCTCTGTCTTTCGGTGTCTCTCTCTCTGTCTCTCTCTGTCTCACTCTCTGTCTCTCTCTGTCTCTATCTCTGTCTCTCTCTGTTTCTCTCTGTCTGTCTCTGTCTGTCTATGTCTATCTCTGTCTCTCTCTGTGTCTCTCTGTGTCTCTCTCTGTGTCTCTCTGTGTCTCTCTGTCTCTCTCTGTGTCTCTCTCTGTCTCTCTCTGTCTCTATCTCTGTCTCTCTCTGTCTCTCTATGTCTCTCTCAATGTATCTCTCTGTCTCTCTATGTCTCTCTCTGTGTCTTTCTTTGTCTCTCTCTGTCTCTCTCTTTCTGTGTCTCACTCTGTCTCTCTCTGTCTCTCTCTCTGTCTCTGTCTCTCTCTCTGTCTCTCTCTGTCTCTCTCTCTAACTCTGTCTCTCTCTGTATTTCTCACTCTGTCTCTGTCTCTCTCTGTCTCTCTCTCTGTCTCTCTCTGTCTCTATCTCTGTCTCTCTCTGACTCTCTCTGTCTCTCTCTTTCTCTCTGTCTCTCTCTGTCTCTCTTTGTCTCTCTCTCTGTATCTCTCTGTGTCTCTCTGTGTCTCTCTGTGTCTCTCTCTATGTCTAACTGTGTCTCTCTCTGTCTCTCTCTGTGTCTCTCTGTGTCTCTCTGTGTCTCTCTGTCTCTCTCTGTGTCTCTCTCTGTCTCTCTCTGTCTATCTCTGTCTCTCTCTGTCTCTCTCAATGTATCTCTCTGTCTCTCTATGTCTCTCTCTGTGTCTTTCTTTGTCTCTTCTATGTCTCTCTCTGTCTCTCTCTCTGTCTCCCTCAGTCTCTCTCTGTGTCTCTCTCTGTCTTTCTCTGTGTCTCTCTGTGTCTCTCTGTGTCTCTCTGTCTCTCTTTGTCTCTCTGTCTGTATCTCTCTGTCTCTCTGTCTCTCTCTGTCTCTCTTTGTCTCTCTCTCTGTATCTCTCTGTGTCTCTCTGTGTCTCTCTGTGTCTCTCTCTGTGTCTCTCTGTGTCTCTCTCTGTCTCTCTTTGTGTCTCTCTGTGTCTCTCTGTGTCTCTCTGTCTCTCTTTGTCTCTCTGTCTGTATCTCTCTGTCTCTCTCTGTCTCTCTCTCTCAGTGTCTCCCTCTGTCTTTCTTTGTCTCTATGTCTGACTCTCTCTGTCTCTCTTGTGTCTTTCTTTGTCTCTTCTATGTCTCTCTCTGTCTCTCTCTCTGTCTCCCTCAGTCTCTCTCTGTGTCTCTCTCTGTCTTTCTCTGTCTCTATCTCTGTCTCTCTGTCTCTCTCTGTCTCTCTCTGTCCTTCTGTATCTTTCTGTCTCTCTCTGTCTCTCTCTCTGTATCTCTCTGTCTCTCTCTGTCTCTCTCTGTGTCTTTCTTTGTCTCTCTCTGTCTCTCTCTGTCTCTTTGTGTCTCTCTCTATCTCTCTCTGTCTCTCTCTGTCTCTATCTCTGTCTCTCTCTGTCTCTCTCTGTCTGTCTCTGTCTCTCTGTGTCTCTCTCTCTGTCTCTCTCTGTGTCTCTCTCTGTGTGTCTCTGTCTCTCTCTGTTTCTCTCTGTGTCTCTCTCTGTCTCTAACTCTGTCTCTCTCTGTCTCTCTGACTCTCTCTGTATCTCTCTGTCTCTCTCTGTGTTTTTCTTTGTCTCTCTCTGTCTCTCTCTGTCTCTCTCTCTGTCTCTCTCTGTCTCTCTCTGTCTCTCTGTGTTTTTCTTTGTCTCTCTCTGTCTCTCTCTGTGTCTCTTTCTGTCTCACTCTGTCTCTCTCTGTCTCTCTCTGTCTCTCTCTCTGTCTCTCTCTCTGTCTCTCTCTGTCTCTCTCTCTCTTTCTCACTCTGTGTATCTATGTCTCTCTCTGTGTCTCTCTCTGTCTCACTCTGTCTTTCTCTGTCTCTCTCTGTCTCTCTCTCTGTCTCTCTGTCTCTCTTTGTCTCTCTCTGTCTCTATCTCTGTCTCTCTCTGTCTCTCTCTGTATCTCTCTGTCTGTCTCTGTCTCTCTGTGTGTCTCTCTCTGTGTCTCTCTGTGTCTCTCTCTGTGTCTCTCTCTGTCTCTCTGTCTCTCTCAATGTATCTCTCTGTCTCTCTATGTCTCTCTCTGTCTTTCTTTGTCTCTTTCTGTCTCTCTCTGTCTCTCTCTGTCTCTCTATGTGACTGTCAGTGGCCCCACACAGCCTCACATATACTTCTAAAAATTTAAAGAAGGGTGTGGCCACTCTAAAAGCTCAACAATTAACAGCATTGTCTCCTCTTCCAGAGTACCTGGGATCAACTACCAGCAACTATATGGTGGCCCATCTCCAGTTCCAGGGGATCAGACAGACAGACATACAGACAGTGATAAAAATGGCAGGCCTGCCTGGTCTTTCTTTCTTTCTTATCCTTTTTAAAAAATGTTTATTTATATATTTATTTATGTATTTATTAGATATAAGTACACTGTAGCTGTCTTCAGACACTCCAGAAGAGGGTGTCAGATTCTGGAGAATCTAAATCCCTCTTATGGTCTGCATATGATGTACATAAACACAGCCTCACATATACTTCTAAAAATTTAAAGATGTGTGGGGCCACTGAGAGGGCTCAACAATTAACAGCATTGTCTCCTCTTTCAGAGAACCTGGGATCAACTACCAGCAACTTTATGGTAGCCCATCTCCAGTTCCAGGGGATCAGACAGACAGACAGACAGACAGACAGAGATAAGGATGGCAGGCCTGCCTGGTCTTACTTTCTATCTTATCCTTTTTAAAAAATGTTTATTTATTTATTTATTTACTTATGTATTTATTATATATAAGTACACTGTAGCTGTCTTCAGTCACTCCAGTAGAGGGTGTCAGATTCTGGAGAATCTAAATCCTCTTATAATCTGAATATGATGTACATAAACACAGCCTCACTTATACTTCTAAATATTTAAAGAAGTGTGGGGCCATTGAAAGGGCTCAACAATTAACAGCATTGTCTCCTCTTCCAGAGTACATGGGATCAACTACCAGCAACTATATGGTGGCCCATCTCCAGTTCCAGGGGATCAGACAGACAGACATACAGACAGTGATAAGGATGGCAGGCCTGCCTGGTCTTTCTTTCTTTCTTATCCTTTTTTAAAAAATGTTTATTTATATATTTATTTATGTATTTATTAGATATAAGTACACTGTAGCTGTCTTCAGACACTCCAGAAGAGGGTGTCAGATTCTGGAGAATCTAAATCCCTCTTATGGACTGCATATGATGTACATAAACACAGCCTCACATATACTTCTAAAAATTTAAAGATGTGTGGGGCCACTGAGAGGGCTCAACAATTAACAGCATTGTCTCCTCTTTCAGGGAACCTGGGATAAACTACCAGCACCTTATGGTGGCCCATCTCCAGTTCCAAGGGATCAGACAGACAGACAGACAGAGAGACAGAGATAAAGATGGCAGGCCTGACTGGTCTTTCTTTATTTCTTATACTTTTTTAAAAATGTTTATTTATTTATTTATTTATTTATTTATTTATTAGATATAAGTACACTGTAGCCGTCTTCAGACACTCCAGAAGATGGTGTCAGATTCTGGAGAATCTAAATCCCTCTTATGGTCTGAATATGATGTACATAAACACAGCCTCACATATACTTCTAAAAATTAAAAATGGGTGGGGCCACTGAAAGGGCTCAACAATTAACAGCATTGTCTCCTCTTCCAGAGAACCTCGGATCAACTACCAGCACCTACAAGGTGGCCCATCTCCAGTTCCAGGGGATCAGACAGACAGACAGACAGGCAGAGATAAAGATGGCAGGCCTGCCTGGTCTTTCTTTCTTTCTTATCCTTTTTAAAAAATATTTATTTATTTATTTATTTATTTATTTATTTATTTATTTATGTATTTCTTAGATATAAGTACACTGTAGCTTTCTTTAGACACTCCAGAGGAGGGTGTCAGATTCTGGAGAATGTAAATCCCTCTTATGGTCTGCATATGATGTACATAAACACAGCCTCACATATACTGAGCTGAGGTGTCACAGGCCAACTGCTGGAATTTCTGAGTACCACCTAGATAGAGAAAAGCTATGCTGTGGTTGCTTAATTTATGTATTTTATTATTTCTATTTGTTGTTTTGTTTTGTTTTATTTGTTTTTAGAGAAGTCCTCTGTCTGTAGCTCTGGCTGACCCAGGACTGCCTACTTGTGTTAATTAGGATTTCACAGCTGAGAACAGACACCAAGAGCAAGGTAAGGCTTAGAAAACCCTACATTCAGTGGTGGCTCAAGCTCTTAATGAGAGCACTCTGTAGGCAGAGGCAGTCAGTTTCTGAGTTCGAGGCCACCCTGGTGAAAGACAGGGCTAGGGTAGGGGCTAGGGTGAGGAAAGGAAGAAAGGAAAGAAGGAAAGAAAGAAAGGAAAGAAGAAAAGAAAGAAAGAAAAAGTTTTTATAAAAGTTTTATAAAAAGTGTTAAAGTTTTTAAAAATTAAAAAAAAAAAAATACCAGATCACCATCACACAGCATTGGCTGTCTTCAGGTGTATCCTTTCAGCCTCCAAAACAAAAAACAATGGCTGGCTGTCTTCAGGTGTATCCTATTCTCGAGTCTTATTTCCAACCTTAGAGCTGGGCTGAGATGCCTCATTATGTAATTGCAAACCTTCCTTGGTTTGTCCATTCCATTTCTAAGACTAACAGGCCTTTTTCTATTTATTGAATATGCTCATGACTGTCCTTTAGATATAGTAAATAAAACTGTTGCTTATAAAACTAGTTTTCTAGGAATTTTTAAAGGGCAATGGCAGAGTTTATTTATAAAAAAATATTTTGCATTTATTTATTTGTGTGAGTGATGAAGCTCAGGTCTTCAAACTTGTCAGGAGGTATGATTACCTCCCCTCTCTCTCAACCCCTCTCTCTCCTCTCTCAATGATTGTGTAAGAATGTTTTGCATGTGTATGCTGTGCCCACAGACTCCAGAACAGAGTATTAGATCCCCTGGAACTGGAGATGGGCCACCATATATAATACTGGTAATTGAGCCCAGGTTCTCTGGAAGAGGAGACAATGCTCTTAATTGTTGAGCCCTCTCTGTAGCCACATCTATCTTTTTTTTTTTTTTTTTTTGAGTATATGTGAGGCTGTGTTTATATACATCATATGCAGACAATAAGAATGATTTAGATTCTTCAGAATCTGACACCCTCTTCTGGACTGTCTGAAGATAGCTACAGCATACTTAAATATAATAAATAAATAAATCTTTGAAAAGAAAAGGAAAAGTAAAAAAGAAAGAACAGGCCTGTCATATGCATGTTCATAGAGGAAAATGGAAGAGACCCCAATCTAACCTCAGCAGGGTGCTTCCTTCTGGATGGTAGCTCACAGTTTCATCCCAGCAAGACAGGCAAATCACTGAGTTCAAGGACAGTAAGGTTCAGGACAGCCAAGGTTAGGAAGGAAAAGGGTCTATGTTGAGAATACAAACCGACAAAACAACAACTAGGAAAAAGAAGTGACAGTGTAACTTGGGGTAGGGTACCAACAAGAGAAAGCTTTCTGTTACCACTTACAAACACCAGTAGCCTTGCACCCTTCTGCCCAGGTCCCTGCCTTCCTTTCTAGGAATTCTAAGGATGCCAGGGGGTGGGGGAATCCAGATTAACTTTTTAAAAACAAAGACTTGGCCTTTGATGTCTATAGGAAGCCCTTCTCAGTGCCTTTAACTACCACTGAACTTTCAGGGCTGTGACTCAACTGTAACAAGGAACAGGGCTAAGAACTTGCAGCCTTTGAAAACAACTATTTTTTTAAAGTGGGGGACACAAATCAGCAGTAGAACCCCTCAGGTTCAGCCATAATACTTGTTAGGGAAAGAGACTCAATGTCCGGAGCTGAGGTCTCATGGGTGAACTGCTTCAAGTTCTGAGTATCATTGAAAGAAAGAAAAGATATCATGTGGTTGCTTAATTTATTTATTTTATTATTTCTATTTTTTGTTTTCTTTTGTTTTGTTTTAGAAAAGGCCTCAGTCTGTAGCTATGGCTGACCTAGGACAGACTACATGTGTTAATTAGGGTTTCACAGCTGAGAAACAGACCATACCTATGTAAGACTTAGAAAACCCAACAGTCAGTGGTGGCTCGAGCTCTTGATGAGAGCACTCTGGAGGCAGAGGCAGTCAGTTTCTGAGTTCGAGGCCAGCCTGGTTAAAGACAGGGATAGGCAGGACTAGGCAAGGCAGGGATGGGCTAGGCTAGGCTAGGCAAGGGGCTGGGCTAGTCAAGGCAAGGGACTAGGCTAGGCTACTCAAGGGGCTAGGCAAGACAGACAGACAGAGAGAAAGACAGACAAGGATGGCAGGCCTGCCTGGTTTTTCTTTCTTTCTTATCCCTTTTAAAAAATGTTTATTTATTTATTTATTTATTTATGTATTTATTAGATATAAGTACACTGTAGCTGTCTTCAGACACTCCAGAAGAGGGTGTCAGATTCTGGAGAATCTATATCCCTCTTATGGTCTGCATATGATGTACATAAACACAGCCTAACATATACTTCTAAAAATTTAAAGATAGGTGGAGCCACTGAAAGGGCTCAACAATTAACAGCATTGTCTCCTCTTCCAGAGAACCTGGGATCAACTAACAGCAAATATATGGTGGCCCATCTCCAGTTCCAGGGGATCAGACAGACAGACAGACATACAGACAGATAGAGTTAAGGATGGCAGGCCTACCTGGTCTTTCATTCTTTCTTATCCTTTTTAAAAAATGTTTATTAATTTAAGTATGTATTTATTAGATTTAAGTAAACTGTAGCTGTCTTCAAACACTCCCGAAGAGGGTGTCAGATTCTCGAGAATCTATATCACTCTTATGGTCTGCATATGATGTACATGAACACAGCCTCAAATATACTTCTAAAAATTTAAAGATGGGTGTGGCCACTGAAAGGGCTCAACAATTAACAGCACTGACTCCTCTTCCAGAGAACCTGGGATCAACTACCAGCAATTATATGGTGGCCCATCTCCAGTTCCAGGGGATCAGACAGACAGACAGACAGACAAGGATGGCAGGCCTGCCTGGTCTCTCTTTCTTTATTATCATTTTTTAAAAATGTTTATTTGTTTATTTATGAATTTATTAGATATAAGTACACTGTAGCTGTCTTCAGACACTCCAGAAGAGGGTGTCAGATTCTGGAGAATCTAAATCCCTCTTATGGTCTGCATATTCGGTACATAAACACAGCCTCGCATATACTTCTAAAAATTTAAAGATGGGTGGGGCCACTGAAAGGGCTCAACAATTAACAGCATTGTCTCCTCTTCCAGAGAACCTGGGATCAACTACAAGCAACTCTATGGTGGCCCATATCCAGTTCCAGAGGATCACACAGACAGACAGACAGACAGAGATAAGGATGGCAGGCCTGCCTGGTCTTTCTTTCTTTCTTATCGTTTTTAAAAAATGTTTATTTCTTTATTTATGTATTTATTAGATATAAGTACACTGTATCCGTCATAGACACTCCAAAAGACGGTGTCAGATTCTGGAGAATATAAATCCCTCTTTAATGGTCTGAATATGATGTACATAAACACAGCATCACATTTACTTCTAGAAATTTAAAGATGGGTGGGGCCACTGAAAGGGCTGAACAATTAACAGCATTGTCTCCTATTCAGAAGACCTGGGATCAACTACCAGCAACTATTCGTGGCCCATCTCCAGTTCCCAGGGATCAGATAGACAGACAGACAGACAGACAGATATGGATCGCAGGCCTGCCTGGTCTTTCTTTCTGTCTTATCCTTTTTAAAAAATATTTATTTATTTATTTATTTATTTATTTATTTATTTATTTATTTATTTATTTATGTATTTAGTAGATATAAGTACACTGTAGCTGTTCAGACACTCCAGAAGAGGGTGTCAGATTCTGGAGAATCTAAATCCCTCTTATGGTCTGCATATGATGTACATAAACACAGCCTCACATATACTTCTAAAAATTTAAAGAAGGGTGGGGCCACTCTAAAAGCTCAACAATTAACAGCATTGTCTCCTCTTCCAGAGTACCTGGGATCAACTACCAGCAACTATATGGTAGCACATCTCCAGTTCCAGGGGATCAGACAGACAGACAGATAGACAGAGATAAGGATGGCAGGCCTGCCTGGTCTTTCTTTCTTTCTTATCCTTTTTAAAAAATGTTTATTTATTTATTTATTTTTTTATGTTTTTATTATATATAAGTACACTGTAGCTGTCTTCAGACACTCCAGTAGAGGGTTTCAGATTCTGGAGAATCTAAATCCTCTTATAATCTGAATATGATGTACATAAACACAGTCTCACATATACTTCTACATATTTAAAGAAGTGTGGGGCCACTGAAAGGGCTCAACAATTAAGAGCATTGTCTCCTCTTCCAGAGAACCTTGGATCAACTACCAGCAACTATATGGTTGCCCATCTCCAGTTCCCTTGGATCAGATAGACAGACAGACAGACAGGCAGAGATATGGATGGCAGGCCTGCCTGGTCTTTCTTTCTTTCTTATCCTTTTTAAAAAAATGTTTATTTATTTATTTATTTATTTAGTAGATATAAGTACACTGTAGCTGTTCAGACACTCCAGAAGAGGGTGTCAGATTCTGGAGAATCTAAATCCCTCTTATGGTCTGCATATGATGTACATAAACACAGCCTCACATATACTTCTAAAAATTTAAAGAAGGGTGGGGCCACTCTAAAAGCTCAACAATTAACAGCATTGTCTCCTCTTCCAGAGTACCTGGGATCAACTACCAGCAACTATATGGTGGCCCATCTCCAGTTCCAGGGGATCAGACAGACAGACATACAGACAGTGCTAAGGATGGCAGGCCTGCCTGGTTTTTCTTTCTTTTTTATCCTTTTTAAAAAAATGTTTATTTATTTATTTATTTATTTATTTAGTATATATAAGTACAGTGCAGCTGTTCAGACACTCCAGAAGAGGGTGTCAGATTCTGGAGAATCTAAATCCCTCTTATGGTCTGCATATGATGTACATAAACACAGCCTCACATATACTACTAAAAATTTAACGATGGGTGGGGCCACTGAAAGCGCTCAACAATTAACAGCATTGTCTCCTCTTCCAGAGAACCTGGGATCAACTACCAGCAACTATATGGTGGCCCATCTCCAGGTCCAGGGGATCAGACAGAGAGAAAGACAGACAAGGATGGCAGGCCTGCCTGGTTTTTCTTTCTTTCTTATCCCTTTTAAAAAATGTTTATTTATTTATTTATTTATTTATTTATTTATTTATTTATGTATTTATTAGATATACGTACACTGTAGCTGTCTTCAGACACTCCAGAAGAGGGTGTCAGATTCTGGAGAATCTATATCCTTCTTATGGTCTGCATATGATGTACATACACACAGCCTCACATTTACATCTAAAAATTTAAAGATGTGTGGGGCCAATGAAAGGGATCAACAATTAACAGCATTGTCTCCTCTTATAGAGAACCTGGGATCAACTACCAGCAACTATATGGTGGCCCATCTCCAGTTCCAGGGGATCAGACAGACAGACAGACATACAGACAGATAGAGTTAAGGATGGCAGGCCTACCTTGCCTTTCCTTCTTTCTTATCCTTTTAAAAAAATGTTTATTAATTTAAGTATGTATTTATTAGATATAAGTAAACTGTAGCTGTCTTCAAACACTCCCGAAGAGGGTGTCAGATTCTCGAGAATCTATATCCCTCTTATGGTCTGCATATGATGTACATGAACACAGCCTCACATATACTTCTAAAAATTTAAAGATGGGTGGGGCCACTGAAAGGGCTCAACAATTAACAGCACTGACTCCTCTTCCAGAGAACCTGGGATCAACTACCAGCAATTATATAGTGGCCCATCTCCAGTTCCAGGGGATCAGACAGACAGACAGACAGACAAGGATGGCAGGCCTGCCAGGTCTTTCTTTATTTCTTATACTTTTTAAAAAATGTTTATTTATTTATTTATTTATTTATTTATTTATTTATTAGATATAAGTACACTGTAGCCGTCTTCAGACACTCCAGAAGAGGGTGTCAGATTCTGGAGAATCTAAATCCCTCTTATGGTTTGAATATGATGTACATAAACACAGCCTCACATATACTTCTAAAAATTAAAAATGGGTGGGGCCACTGAAAGGGCTCGACAATTAACAGCATTGTCTCCTCTTCCAGAAAACCTGGGATCAACTACCTGCACCTACAAGGTGGCCCATCTCCAGTTCCAGGGTATCAGACAGACAGACAGACAGAGATAAGGATGGCAGGCCTGCCTGGTCTTTCTTTCTTTCTTATCCTTTTTAAAAAATATTTATTTATTTATTTATTTATTTATTTATTTATTTATTTATTTATTTCTTAGATATAAGTACACTGTAGCTTTCTTTAGACACTCCAGAGGAGGGTGTCAGATTCTGGAGAATGTAAATCCCTCTTATGGTCTGCATATGATGTACATAAACACAGCCTCACATATACTGAGCTGAGGTGTCACAGGCCAACTGCTGGAATTTCTGAGTACCACCTAGATAGAGAAAAGCTATGCTGTGGATGCTTAATTTATGTATTTTATTATTTCTATTTGTTGTTTTGTTTTGTTTTATTTGTTTTTAGAGAAGTCCTCAGTCTGTAGCTCTGGCTGACCCAGGACTGCCTACTTGTGTTAATTAGGATTTCACAGCTGAGAACAGACACCAAGAGCAAGGTAAGGCTTAGAAAACCCTACATTCAGTGGTGGCTCAAGCTCTTAATGAGAGCACTCTGTAGGCAGAGACAGTTAGTTTCTGAGTTCGAGGCCACCCTGGTGAAAGACAGGGCTAGGGTAGGGGCTAGGGTGAGGAAAGAAAGGAAGAAAGAAAGAAAGAAAAGTTTATAATAAAAAGTTTTTATAAAAGTTTTATAAAAAGTGTTAAAGTTTTTAAAAATTAAAAAAAAAAAATACCAGATCACCATCACACAGCATTGGCTGTCTTCAGGTGTATCCTTTCAGCCTCCAAAACAAAAAACAATGGCTGGCTGTCTTCAGGTGTATCCTATTCTCGAGTCTTATTTCCAACCTTAGAGCTGGGCTGAGATGCCTCATTATGTAATTGCAAACCTTCCTTGGTTTGTCCATTCCATTTCTAAGACTAACAGGCCTTTTTCTATTTATTGAATATGCTCATGACTGTCCTTTAGATATAGTAAATAAAACTGTTGCTTATAAAACTAGTTTTCTAGGAATTTTTAAAGGGCAATGGCAGAGTTTATTTATAAAAAAATATTTTGCATTTATTTATTTGTGTGAGTGATGAAGCTCAGGTCTTCAAACTTGTCAGGAGGTATGATTACCTCCCCTCTCTCTCAACCCCTCTCTCTCCTCTCTCAATGATTGTGTAAGAATGTTTTGCATGTGTATGCTGTGCCCACAGACTCCAGAACAGAGTATTAGATCCCCTGGAACTGGAGATGGGCCACCATATATAATACTGGTAATTGAGCCCAGGTTCTCTGGAAGAGGAGACAATGCTCTTAATTGTTGAGCCCTCTCTGTAGCCACATCTATCTTTTTTTTTTTTTTTTTGAGTATATGTGAGGCTGTGTTTATATACATCATATGCAGACAATAAGAATGATTTAGATTCTTCAGAATCTGACACCCTCTTCTGGACTGTCTGAAGATAGCTACAGCATACTTAAATATAATAAATAAATAAATCTTTGAAAAGAAAAGGAAAAGTAAAAAAGAAAGAACAGGCCTGTCATATGCATGTTCATAGAGGAAAATGGAAGAGACCCCAATCTAACCTCAGCAGGGTGCTTCCTTCTGGATGGTAGCTCACAGTTTCATCCCAGCAAGACAGGCAAATCACTGAGTTCAAGGACAGTAAGGTTCAGGACAGCCAAGGTTAGGAAGGAAAAGGGTCTATGTTGAGAATACAAACCGACAAAACAACAACTAGGAAAAAGAAGTGACAGTGTAACTTGGGGTAGGGTACCAACAAGAGAAAGCTTTCTGTTACCACTTACAAACACCAGTAGCCTTGCACCCTTCTGCCCAGGTCCCTGCCTTCCTTTCTAGGAATTCTAAGGATGCCAGGGGGTGGGGGAATCCAGATTAACTTTTTAAAAACAAAGACTTGGCCTTTGATGTCTATAGGAAGCCCTTCTCAGTGCCTTTAACTACCACTGAACTTTCAGGGCTGTGACTCAACTGTAACAAGGAACAGGGCTAAGAACTTGCAGCCTTTGAAAACAACTATTTTTTTAAAGTGGGGGACACAAATCAGCAGTAGAACCCCTCAGGTTCAGCCATAATACTTGTTAGGGAAAGAGACTCAATGTCCGGAGCTGAGGTCTCATGGGTGAACTGCTTCAAGTTCTGAGTATCATTGAAAGAAAGAAAAGATATCATGTGGTTGCTTAATTTATTTATTTTATTATTTCTATTTTTTGTTTTCTTTTGTTTTGTTTTAGAAAAGGCCTCAGTCTGTAGCTATGGCTGACCTAGGACAGACTACATGTGTTAATTAGGGTTTCACAGCTGAGAAACAGACCATACCTATGTAAGACTTAGAAAACCCAACAGTCAGTGGTGGCTCGAGCTCTTGATGAGAGCACTCTGGAGGCAGAGGCAGTCAGTTTCTGAGTTCAAGGCCAGCCTGGTTAAAGACAGGGATAGGCAGGGCTAGGCAAGGCAGGGATGGGCTAGGCTAGGCTAGGCAAGGGGCTGGGCTAGTCAAGGCAAGGGACTAGGCTAGGCTACTCAAGGGGCTAGGCAAGACAGACAGACAGAGAGAAAGACAGACAAGGATGGCAGGCCTGCCTGGTTTTTCTTTCTTTCTTATCCCTTTTAAAAAATGTTTATTTATTTATTTATTTATGTATGTATTTATTAGATATAAGTACACTGTAGCTGTCTTCAGACACTCCAGAAGAGGGTGTCAGATTCTGGAGAATCTATATCCCTCTTATGGTCTGCATATGATGTACATAAACACAGCCTAACATATACTTCTAAAAATTTAAAGATAGGTGGAGCCACTGAAAGGGCTCAACAATTAACAGCATTGTCTCCTCTTCCAGAGAACCTGGGATCAACTACCAGCAACTATATGGTGGCCCATCTCCAGTTCCAGGGGATCAGACAGACAGACAGACATACAGACAGATAGAGTTAAGGATGGCAGGCCTACCTGGTCTTTCATTCTTTCTTATCCTTTTTAAAAAATGTTTATTAATTTAAGTATGTATTTATTAGATTTAAGTAAACTGTAGCTGTCTTCAAACACTCCCGAAGAGGGTGTCAGATTCTCGAGAATCTATATCACACTTATGGTCTGCATATGATGTACATGAACACAGCCTCAAATATACTTCTAAAAATTTAAAGATGGGTGTGGCCACTGAAAGGGCTCAACAATTAACAGCACTGACTCCTCTTCCAGAGAACCTGGGATCAACTACCAGCAATTATATGGTGGCCCATCTCCAGTTCCAGGGGATCAGACAGACAGACAGACAGACAAGGATGGCAGGCCTGCCTGGTCTCTCTTTCTTTATTATCATTTTTTAAAAATGTTTATTTGTTTATTTATGAATTTATTAGATATAAGTACACTGTAGCTGTCTTCAGACACTCCAGAAGAGGGTGTCAGATTCTGGAGAATCTAAATCCCTCTTATGGTCTGCATATTCGGTACATAAACACAGCCTCGCATATACTTCTAAAAATTTAAAGATGGGTGGGGCCACTGAAAGGGCTCAACAATTAACAGCATTGTCTCCTCTTCCAGAGAACCTGGGATCAACTACAAGCAACTCTATGGTGGCCCATATCCAGTTCCAGAGGATCACACAGACAGACAGACAGACAGAGATAAGGATGGCAGGCCTGCCTGGTCTTTCTTTCTTTCTTATCGTTTTTAAAAAATGTTTATTTCTTTATTTATGTATTTATTAGATATAAGTACACTGTATCCGTCATAGACACTCCAAAAGACGGTGTCAGATTCTGGAGAATATAAATCCCTCTTTAATGGTCTGAATATGATGTACATAAACACAGCATCACATTTACTTCTAGAAATTTAAAGATGGGTGGGGCCACTGAAAGGGCTGAACAATTAACAGCATTGTCTCCTATTCAGAAGACCTGGGATCAACTACCAGCAACTATTCGTGGCCCATCTCCAGTTCCCAGGGATCAGATAGACAGACAGACAGACAGACAGATATGGATCGCAGGCCTGCCTGGTCTTTCTTTCTGTCTTATCCTTTTTAAAAAATATTTATTTATTTATTTATTTATTTATTTATTTATTTATTTATTTATGTATTTAGTAGATATAAGTACACTGTAGCTGTTCAGACACTCCAGAAGAGGGTGTCAGATTCTGGAGAATCTAAATCCCTCTTATGGTCTGCATATGATGTACATAAACACAGCCTCACATACACTTCTAAAAATTTAAAGAAGGGTGGGGCCACTCTAAAAGCTCAACAATTAACAGCATTGTCTCCTCTTCCAGAGTACCTGGGATCAACTACCAGCAACTATATGGTAGCACATCTCCAGTTCCAGGGGATCAGACAGACAGACAGATAGACAGAGATAAGGATGGCAGGCCTGCCTGGTCTTTCTTTCTTTCTTATCCTTTTTAAAAAATGTTTATTTATTTATTTATTTATTTATGTTTTTATTATATATAAGTACACTGTAGCTGTCTTCAGACACTCCAGTAGAGGGTTTCAGATTCTGGAGAATCTAAATCCTCTTATAATCTGAATATGATGTACATAAACACAGTCTCACATATACTTCTACATATTTAAAGAAGTGTGGGGCCACTGAAAGGGCTCAACAATTAAGAGCATTGTCTCCTCTTCCAGAGAACCTTGGATCAACTACCAGCAACTATATGGTTGCCCATCTCCAGTTCCCTTGGATCAGATAGACAGACAGACAGACAGGCAGAGATATGGATGGCAGGCCTGCCTGGTCTTTCTTTCTTTCTTATCCTTTTTAAAAAAATGTTTATTTATTTATTTATTTATTTATTTAGTAGATATAAGTACACTGTAGCTGTTCAGACACTCCAGAAGAGGGTGTCAGATTCTGGAGAATCTAAATCCCTCTTATGGTCTGCATATGATGTACATAAACACAGCCTCACATATACTTCTAAAAATTTAAAGAAGGGTGGGGCCACTCTAAAAGCTCAACAATTAACAGCATTGTCTCCTCTTCCAGAGTACCTGGGATCAACTACCAGAAACTATATGGTGGCCCATCTCCAGTTCCAGGGGATCAGACAGACAGACATACAGACAGTGCTAAGGATGGCAGGCCTGCCTGGTTTTTCTTTCTTTTTTATCCTTTTTAAAAAAATGTTTATTTATTTATTTATTTATTTATTTATTTATTTATTTATGTATTTAGTATATATAAGTACAGTGCACCTGTTCAGACACTCCAGAAGAGGGTGTCAGATTCTGGAGAATCTAAATCCCTCTTATGGTCTGCATATGATGTACATAAACACAGCCTCACATATACTACTAAAAATTTAACGATGGGTGGGGCCACTGAAAGCGCTCAACAATTAACAGCATTGTCTCCTCTTCCAGAGAACCTGGGATCAACTACCAGCAACTATATGGTGGCCCATCTCCAGGTCCAGGGGATCAGACAGAGAGAAAGACAGACAAGGATGGCAGGCCTGCCTGGTTTTTCTTTCTTTCTTATCCCTTTTAAAAAATGTTTATTTATTTATTTATTTATTTATTTATTTATTTATTTATTTATGTATTTATTAGATATACGTACACTGTAGCTGTCTTCAGACACTCCAGAAGAGGGTGTCAGATTCTGGAGAATCTATATCCTTCTTATGGTCTGCATATGATGTACATACACACAGCCTCACATTTACATCTAAAAATTTAAAGATGTGTGGGGCCAATGAAAGGGATCAACAATTAACAGCATTGTCTCCTCTTATAGAGAACCTGGGATCAACTACCAGCAACTATATGGTGGCCCATCTCCAGTTCCAGGGGATCAGACAGACAGACAGACATACAGACAGATAGAGTTAAGGATGGCAGGCCTACCTTGCCTTTCCTTCTTTCTTATCCTTTTAAAAAAATGTTTATTAATTTAAGTATGTATTTATTAGATATAAGTAAACTGTAGCTGTCTTCAAACACTCCCGAAGAGGGTGTCAGATTCTCGAGAATCTATATCCCTCTTATGGTCTGCATATGATGTACATGAACACAGTCTCACATATACTTCTAATAATTTAAAGATGGGTGGGGCCACTGAAAGGGCTCAACAATTAACAGCACTGACTCCTCTTCCAGAGAACCTGGGATCAACTACCAGCAATTATATAGTGGCCCATCTCCAGTTCCAGGGGATCAGACAGACAGACAGACAGACAAGGATGGCAGGCCTGCCAGGTCTTTCTTTATTTCTTATACTTTTTAAAAAATGTTTATTTATTTATTTATTTATTTATTTATTTATTTATTTATTTATTTATTAGATATAAGTACACTGTAGCCGTCTTCAGACACTCCAGAAGAGGGTGTCAGATTCTGGAGAATCTAAATCCCTCTTATGGTTTGAATATGATGTACATAAACACAGCCTCACATATACTTCTAAAAATTAAAAATGGGTGGGGCCACTGAAAGGGCTCGACAATTAACAGCATTGTCTCCTCTTCCAGAAAACCTGGGATCAACTACCTGCACCTACAAGGTGGCCCATCTCCAGTTCCAGGGTATCAGACAGACAGACAGACAGAGATAAGGATGGCAGGCCTGCCTGGTCTTTCTTTCTTTCTTATCCTTTTTTAAAAATATTTATTTATTTATTTATTTATTTATTTATTTATGTATGTATTTCTTAGATATAAGTACACTGTAGCTTTCTTTAGACACTCCAGAGGAGGGTGTCAGATTCTGGAGAATGTAAATCCCTCTTATGGTCTGCATATGATGTACATAAACACAGCCTCACATATACTGAGCTGAGGTGTCACAGGCCAACTGCTGGAATTTCTGAGTACCACCTAGATAGAGAAAAGCTATGCTGTGGATGCTTAATTTATGTATTTTATTATTTCTATTTGTTGTTTTGTTTTGTTTTATTTGTTTTTAGAGAAGTCCTCAGTCTGTAGCTCTGGCTGACCCAGGACTGCCTACTTGTGTTAATTAGGATTTCACAGCTGAGAACAGACACCAAGAGCAAGGTAAGGCTTAGAAAACCCTACATTCAGTGGTGGCTCAAGCTCTTAATGAGAGCACTCTGTAGGCAGAGACAGTTAGTTTCTGAGTTCGAGGCCACCCTGGTGAAAGACAGGGCTAGGGTAGGGGCTAGGGTGAGGAAAGAAAGGAAGGAAGAAAGAAAGAAAGAAAAGTTTATAATAAAAAGTTTTTATAAAAGTTTTATAAAAAGTGTTAAAGTTTTTAAAAATTAAAAAAAAAAAATACCAGATCACCATCACACAGCATTGGCTGTCTTCAGGTGTATCCTTTCAGCCTCCAAAACAAAAAACAATGGCTGGTTGTCTTCAGGTGTATCCTATTCTCGAGTCTTATTTCCAACCTTAGAGCTGGGCTGAGCTGCCTCATTATGTAATTGCAAACCTTCCTTGGTTTGTCTTTTCCATTTCTAAGACTAACAGGCCTTTTTCTATTTATTGAATATGCTCATGACTGTCCTTTAGATATAGTAAATATAACTGTTGCTTATAAAACTTGTTTTCTAGGAATTTTTAAAGGGCAATGGCAGAGTTTATTTATAAAAAAATATTTTGCATTTATTTATTTGTGTGAGTGATGAAGCTCAGGTCTTCAAACTTGTCAGGAGGTATGATTACCTCCCCTCTCTCTCAACCCCTCTCTCTCCTCTCTCAATGATTGTGTAAGAATGTTTTGCATGTGTATGCTGTGCCCACAGACTCCAGAACAGAGTATTAGATCCCCTGGAACTGGAGATGGGCCACCATATATAATACTGGTAATTGAGCCCAGGTTCTCTGGAAGAGGAGACAATGCTCTTAATTGTTGAGCCCTCTCTGTAGCCACATCTTTCTTTTTCTTTTTTTTTTTTTTGAGTATATGTGAGGCTGTGTTTATATACATCATATGCAGACAATAAGAATGATTTAGATTCTTCAGAATCTGACACCCTCTTCTGGACTGTCTGAAGATAGCTACAGCATACTTAAATATAATAAATAAATAAATCTTTAAAAAAAAAGGAAAAGTAAAAAAGAAAGAACAGGCCTGTCATATGCATGTTCATAGAGGAAAATGGAAGAGACCCCAATCTAACCTCAGCAGGGTGCTTCCTTCTGGATGGTAGCTCACAGTTTCATCCCAGCAAGACAGGCAAATCACTGAGTTCAAGGACAGTAAGGTTCAGGACAGCCAAGGTTAGGAAGGAAAAGGGTCTATGTTGAGAATACAAACCGACAAAACAACAACTAGGAAAAAGAAGTGACAGTGTAACTTGGGGTAGGGTACCAACAAGAGAAAGCTTTCTGTTACCACTTACAAACACCAGTAGCCTTGCACCCTTCTGCCCAGGTCCCTGCCTTCCTTTCTAGGAATTCTAAGGATGCCAGGGGGTGGGGGAATCCAGATTAACTTTTTAAAAACAAAGACTTGGTCTTTGATGTCTATAGGAAGCCCTTGTCAGTGCCTTTAACTACCACTGAACTTTCAGGGCTGTGACTCAACTGTAACAAGGAACAGGGCTAAGAACCTGCAGCCTTTGAAAACAACTATTTTTTTAAAGTGGGGGACCCAAATCAGCAGTAGAACCCCTCAGGTTCAGCCATAATACTTGTTAGGGAAAGAGCCTCAATGTCCGGAGCTGAGGTCTCATGGGTGAACTGCTTCAAGCTCTGAGTATCATTGAAAGAAAGAAAAGATATCATGTGGTTGCTTAATTTATTTATTTTATTATTTCTATTTTTTGTTTTCTTTTGTTTTGTTTTAGCAAAGGCCTCAGTCTGTAGCTATGGCTGACCTAGGACAGACTACATGTGTTAATTAGGGTTTCACAGCTGAGAAACAGACCATACCTATGTAAGACTTAGAAAACCCAACAGTCAGTGGTGGCTCGAGTTCATAATGAGAGCACTCTGGAGGCAGAGGCAGTCAGTTTCTGAGTTTGAGGCCAGCCTGGTTAAAGACAGGGATAGGCAGGGCTAGGCAAGGCAGGGCTGGGCTAGGCTAGGCTAGGCAAGGGGCTGGGCTAGTCAAGGCAAGGGACTAGGCTAGGCTACTCAAGGGGCTAGGCAAGACAGACAGACAGAGAGAAAGACAGACAAGGATGGCAGGCCTGCCTGGTTTTTCTTTCTTTCTTATCCCTTTTAAAAAATGTTTGTTTATTTATTTATTCATTTATTTATTTATGTATTTATTAGATATACTTACACTGTAGCTGTCTTCAGACACTCCAGAAGAGGGTGTCAGATTCTGGAGAATCTATATCCCTCTTATGGTCTGCATATGATGTACATACACACAGCCTCACATTTACATCTAAAAATTTAAAGATGTGTTGGTCCAATGAAAGGGATCAACAATTAACAGCATTGTCTCCTCTTATAGAGAACCTGGGATCAACTACCAGCAACTATATGGTGGCCCATCTCTAGTTACAGGGGTTCAGACAGACAGACAGACATACAGACAGATAGAGTTAAGGATGGCAGGCCTACCTTGTCTTTCCTTCTTTCTTATCCTTTTAAAAAATGTTTATTAATTTAAGTATGTATTTATTAGATATAAGTACACTGTAGCTGCTTTCAGACACTCCAGAAGAGGGTGTCAGATTCTGGAGAATCTAAATCTCTCTTATGGTCTGCATATGATGTACATAAACACAGCCTCACATATACTTCTAAAAATTTAAAGATGGGTGGGGCCACTGAAAGGGCTCAACAATTAACAGCACTGACTCCTCTTCCAGAGAACCTGGGATCAACTACGAGCAACTATATGGTGGCCCATCTCCCGTTCCAGGGGATCAGGCAGACAAAGAGACAGACAGACAAGGGTGGCAGGCCTCCCTGGCTTTTCTTTCTTTCTTATCCTTTTTTAAAAAATGTTTATTTATTTATTTATGTATTTATTAGTTATAAGTACACCGTAGCTGTCTTCAGACACTCCAGAAGAGGGTGTCAGATTCTGGAGAATATAAATCCCTCTTATGGTCTGCATATGATGGACATAAACACAGATTCACATACACTTCTAAAAATTTAAGATGGGTGGGCCCACTGAAAGGGCTCAACAATTAACAGCATTGTCTCTTCTTCCAGAGAACCTGGGATCAACTACCAGCAACTATATGGTGGCCCATCTCCAGTTCCAGGGGATCAGACAGATAGACAGACAGAGATAAAAAGGGCAGGTCTGCCTGGTTTTTCTTTCTTTCTTATCCTTTTAAAATAAAGTTTATTTATTTATTTATTTATTTATTTATTTATTTATGTATTTATTAGATATAAGTACATTGTAGTTGTCTTTAGACACTCCAGAAGAGGGTGTCAGATTCTGGAGAATCTAAATCCCTCTTATGGTCTGCATATGATGTACATAAACACAGCCTAACATATACTTCTAAAAATTTAAAGATAGGTGGAGCCACTGAAAGGGCTCAACAATTAACAGCATTGTCTCTTCTTCCAGAGAACCTGGGATCAACTAACAGCAACAATATGGTGGCCCATCTCCAGTTCCAAGGAATCAGACAGACAGACAGACAGACTGACAGAGGTAAGGATGGAGGCCTGCCTGGTCTTTCTTTCTTTCTTATACTTTTAAAAAAAAGTTTATTTATTTATTTATTTATTTATTTATTTATGTATTTATTAGATATAAGTACACTGTAGCTGTCTTCAGACACTCTAGAAGAGGGTGTCATCTTCTGGAGAATCTAAATCCCTCTTATGGTCTGCATATGATGTACATAAACACAGCCTCACATATACTTCTAAAAATTTAAAGATGGGTGGGCCCACTGAAAGGGCTCAACAATTAACACCATTGTCTCCTCTTCCAGAGAACGTGGGATCAACTACCAGCAACTATGTGGTGGCCCATCTCAAGTTGCAGGGCATCAGAGAGACAGACAGACAGACAGAGATAAGGATGGCAGGCCTGCCTGATTTATCTTTCTTTCTTATGTTTTTAAAAAATGTTTATTAATTAATTAATTAATTAATTAATTTATTTATTTATTTATTTATTTATTTATTAGATATAAGTACACTGTAGCTGTCTTCAGACTCTCCAGAAAAGGGTGTCAGATTCTGGAGAATCTATATCCCTCTTATGGTCTGCATATGATGTACATAAACACAGCCTCACATATACTTCTAAAAATTTAAAGATGGTTGGGGCCAAAGAAAGGGCTCAACAATTAACAGCATTGTCTCCTCTTCCAGAGGACCTGGGATCAACTACCAGCAACTATATTGTGGCCCATCTCCAGTTCCAGGCGATCAGACAGACATACATACAGACAGACAGACAAGGATTGCAGGCCTGCCTGGTTTTTCTTTCTTTCTTATACATTTTAAAAATGTTTATTTATTTATATATATATTTATTAGATATAAGTACACTGTAGCTGTCTTCAGACACTCCAGAAGAGGGTGTCATATTCTGGAGAATCTAAATCCCACCTATGGTCTGCATATGATGTACATAAACACAGCCTCACATATATTTCTAAAAATTTGAAGAAGGGTGGGACCACTCTAAAAGCTCAACAATTAACAGCATTGTATCCTCTTCCAGAGTTTCTGGGATCAACTACCAGCAACTATATGGTGGCCCATCTCCAGTTCCAGGGGATCAGACAGACAGACAGACAGACAGTGATAAGGATGGCAGGCCTGCCTGGTCTTTCTTTCTTTCTTATCCTTTTTAAAAAAATGTTTATTTATATATTTATTTATGTATTTATTAGATATATGTACACTGTAGCTGCTTTCAGACACTCCAGAAGAGGGTGTCAGATTCTGGAGAATCTAAATCCCTCTTATGGTCTGCATATGATGTACATAAACACAGCCTAACATATACTTCTAAAAATTTAAAGAAGGGTGGGGCCACTCTAAAAGCTCAACAATTAACAGCATTGTCTCCTCTTCCAGAGAACCTGGGATCAACTACCAGCACCTAAAAGGTGGCCCATCTCCAGTTCCAGGGGATCAGACAGACAGACAGACAGACAGAGATAAGGAGGGCAGGCATGCCTGGTTTTTCTTTCTTTCTTATCCTTTTAAAATAATGTTTATTTATTTATTTATTTATTTATTTATTTATTTATTTATGTATTTATTAGATATAAGTACACTGTAGTTGTCTTCAGACACTCCAGAAGAGGGTGTCAGATTCTGGAAAATCAAAATCCCTCTTATGGTCTACATATGATATACGTAAACACAGCCTAACATATACTTCTAAAAATTTAAAGATAGGTGGAGCCACTGAAAGGGCTCAACAATTAACAGCATTGTCTCTTCTTCCAGAGAACCTGGGATCAACTAACAGCAACTATATGGTGGCCCATCTCCAGTTCCAAGGGATCAGACAGACAGACTGACAGAGGTAAGGATGGAGGCCTGCGTGGTCTTTCTTTCTTTCTTATACTTTTAAAATAATGTTTATTTATTTATTTATTATTTATTTATTTATTTATTTATTTATTAGATATAAGTACACTGTAGCTGTCTTCAGACACTCTAGAAGAGGGTGTCATCTTTTGGAGAATCTAAATCGCTCTTATGGTCTGCATATGATGTACATAAACACAGCCTCATATATACTTCTAAAAATTTAAAGATGGGTGGGCCCACTGAAAGGGCTCAACAATTAACACCATTGTCTCCTCTTCCAGAGAACGTGGGATCAACTACCAGCAACTATGTGGTGGCCCATCTCAAGTTGCAGGGGATCAGACAGACAGACAGACAGACAGAGATAAGGATGGCAGGCCTGCCTGGTCTTTCATTCTTTCTTATCCTTTTTTAAAAAAAGTTTATTTATATATTTATTTATGTATTTATTAGATATAAGTACACTGTAGCTGTCTTCAGACTCTCCAGAAGAGGGTGTCAGATTCTGGAGAATCTATATCCCTCTTATAGTCTGCATATGATGTACATAAACACAGCCTCACATATACTTCTAAAAATTTAAAGATGGTTGGGGCCACTGAAAAAGCTCAACAATTAACAGCATTGTCTCCTCTTCCAGAGGACCTGGGATCAACTACCAGCAAATATATTGTGGCCCATCTCCAGTTCCAGGGGATCAGACAGACATACATACAGACAGACAGACAAGGATTGCAGGCCTGCCTGGTTTTTCTTTCTTCTTATACATTTTAAAAATGTTTATTTATTTATATATATATTTATTAGATATAAGTACATTGTAGCTGTCTTCAGACACTTCAGAAGAGGGTGTCATATTCTGGAGAATCTAAATCCCTCTTATGGACTGCATATGATGTACATAAACACAGCCTCACATATACTTCTAAAAATTTAAAGAAGGGTGGGGCCACTCTAAAAGCTCAACAATTAACAGCATTGTCTCCTCTTCCAGAGTACCTGGGATCAACTACCAGCAACTATATGGTGGCCCATCTCCAGTTCCAGAGGATCAGACAGACAGACATACAGACAGTGATAAGGATGGCAGGCCTGCCTGGTCTTTCTTTCTTTCTTATCCTTTTAAAAAAATGTTTATTTATATATTTATTTATGTATTTATTAGATATAAGTACACTGTAGCTGTCTTCAGACACTCCAGAAGAGGGTGTCAGATTCTGGAGAATCTAAATCCCTCTTAAAGTCTGCATATGATGTACATAAACACAGCCTCGCATATACTTCTAAAAATTTAAAGATGTGTGGGGCCACTGAGAGGGCTCAACAATTAACAGCATTGTCTCCTCTTTCAGAGAACCTGGGATAAACTACAAGCACCTTATGGTGGCCCATCTCCAGTTCCAGTGGATCAGACAGACAGACAGACAGACAGAGAGACAGAGATAAGGATGGCAGGTCTGCCTGGTCTTTCTTTATTTCTTATACTTTTTAAAAAATGTTTATTTATTTATTTATTTATTTATTTATTTATTAGATATAAGTACACTGTAGCCGTCTTCAGACACTCCAGAAGAGGGTGTCAGATTCTGGAGAATCTAAATCCCTCTTATGGTCTGAATATGATGTACATAAACACAGCCTCACATATACTTCTAAAAATTAAAAATAGGTGGGGCCACTGAAAGGACTCAACAATTAACAGCATTGTCTCCTCTTCCAGAGAACCTGGGAACAACTACCAGCACCTAAAAGGTGGCCCATCTCCAGTTCCAGGGGATCAGACAGACAGACAGACAGACAGTGATAAGGATGGCAGGCCTGCCTGGTTTTTCTTTCTTTCTCATTCTTTTTTTAAAAAAATGTTTATTTATTTATTTATTTATTTATTTATTATTAGATATAAGTACACTGTAGCTGTTCAGACACTCCAGAAGAGGGTGTCTGATTCTGGAGAATCTAAATCACTCTTATGGTCTGCATATGATGTACATAAACACAGCCTCACATATACTTCTAAAAATTTAAAGAAGGGTGGGGCCACTCTAAAAGATCAACAATTAACAGCATTGTCTCCTCTTCCAGAGTACCTGGTATCAACTACCAGCAACTATAAGGTGGCCCATCTCCAGTTCCAGGGGATCAGACAGACAGACATACAGACAGTGATAAGGATGGCAGGCCTGCCTGGTCATTCTTTCTTTCTTTTCCTTTTCAAAAAAATGTTTATTTATATATTTATTTATGTATTTATTAGATATAAGTACACTGTAGCTGTCTTCAGACACTCCAGAAGAGGGTGTCATATTCTGGAGAATCTAAATCCCTCTTATGGTCTGCATATGATGTACATAAACACAGCCTCATATATATTTCTAAAAATTTAAAGATGTGTGGGGCCACTGAGAGGGCTCAACAATTAACAGCATTGTCTCCTCTTTCAGAGAACCTGGGATAATCTACCAGCACCTTATGGTGGCCCATCTCCAGTTCCAGTGGATCAGACAGACAGACAGACAGACAGAGAGACAGAGATAAGGATGGCAGGTCTGCCTGGTCTTTCTTTATTTCTTATACTTTTTAAAAAAAGTTTATTTATTTATTTATTTATTTATTTATTTATTTATTTATTTATTAGATATAAGTACACTGTAGCCGTCTTCAGACACTCCAGAAGAGGGTGTCAGATTCTGGAGAATCTAAATCCCTCTTATGGTCTGAATATGATGTACATAAACACAGCCTCACATATACTTCTAAAAATTAAAAATATTGGGGCCACTGAAAGGACTCAACAATTAACAGCATTGTCTCCTCTTCCAGAGAACCTGGGAACAACTACCAGCACATAAAAGGTGGCCCATCTCCAGTTCCAGGGGATCAGACAGACAGACAGACAGACAGTGATAAGGATGGCAGGCCTGCCTGGTCTTTCTTTCTTTCTCATTCTTTTTTTAAAAAAATGTTTATTTATTTATTTATTTATTTATTTATTTATTTATTTATTTATTTATTTATTATTAGATATAAGTACACTGTAGCTGTTCAGACACTCCAGAAGAGGGTGTCTGATTCTGGAGAATCTAAATCACTCTTATGGTCTGCATATGATGTACATAAACACAGCCTCACATATACTTCTAAAAATTTAAAGAAGGGTTGGGCCACTCTAAAAGATCAACAATTAACAGCATTGTCTCCTCTTCCAGAGTACCTGGGATCAACTACCAGCAACTATAAGGTGGCCCATCTCCAGTTCCAGGGGATCAGACAGACAGACATACAGACAGTGATAAGGATGGCAGGCCTGCCTGGTCATTCTTTCTTTCTTTTCCTTTTCAAAAAAATGTTTATTTATATATTTATTTATGTATTTATTAGATATAAGTACACTGTAGCTGTCTTCAGACACTCCAGAAGAGGGTGTCAGATTCTGGAGAATCTAAATCCCTCTTATGGTCTGCATATGATGTACATAAACACAGCCTCATATATATTTCTAAAAATTTAAAGATGTGTGGGGCCACTGAGAGGGCTCAACAATTAACAGCATTGTCTCCTCTTTCAGAGAACCTGGGATAAACTACCAGCACCTTATGGTGGCCCATCTCCAGTTCCAGTGGATCAGACAGACAGACAGACAGACAGAGAGACAGAG
This sequence comes from Mus caroli, assembly GCF_978045245.1. Taxonomy (NCBI): domain Eukaryota; kingdom Metazoa; phylum Chordata; class Mammalia; order Rodentia; family Muridae; genus Mus; species Mus caroli. Next base: position 3,771,905 of record NW_028227285.1, on the reverse strand, counting down.
ATAAGGATGGCAGGCCTGCCTGGTCTTTCTTTATTTCTTATACTTTTTAAAAAATGTTAATTAATTTATTTATTTATTTATTTATATATTTATTAGATATAAGTACACTGTAGCCGTCTTCAGACACTCCAGAAGAGGGTGTCAGATTCTAGAGAATCTAAATCCCTCTTATGGTCTGAATATGATGTACATAAACACAGCCTCACATATACGTCTAAAAATTATAAATAGGTGGGGCCACTGAAAGGACTCAACAATTACCAGCATTGTCTCCTCTTCCAGAGAACCTGGGATCAACTACCAGCACCTAAAAGGTGGCCCATCTCCAGTTCCAGGGGATCAGACAGACAGACAGACAGACAGTGATAAGGATGGCAGGCCTGCCTGGTCTTTCTTTGTTTCTTATCCTTTTTTAAAAAAATTGTTTATTTATTTATTTATTTATTTATTTATTTATTTATTTATTTATTTATTATTAGATATAAGTACACTGTAGCTGTTCAGACACTCCAGAAGAGGGTGTCAGATTCTGGAGAATCTAAATCCCTCTTATGGTCTGCATATGATGTACATAAACACAGCCTCACATATACTTCTAAAAATTTAAAGAAGGGTGGGGCCACTCTAAAAGCTCAACAATTAACAGCATTGTCTCCTCTTCCAGAGTACCTGGGATCAACTACCAGCACCTAAAAGTGGCCCATCTCCAGTTCCAGGGGATCAGACAGACAGACAGACAGACAGTGATAAGGATGGCAGGCCTGCCTGGTCTTTCTTTCTGTCTTATCCTTTTAAAAAAATGTTTATTTATATATTTATTTATGTATTTATTAGATATATGTACACTGTAGCTGCTTTCAGACACTCCAGAAGAGGGTGTCATATTCTGGAGAATCTAAATCCCTCTTATGGTCTGCATATGATGTACATAAACACAGACTCATATATACTTCTAAAAATTTAAAGATGTGTGGGGCCACTGAGAGGGCTCAACAATTAACAGCATTGTCTCCTCTTTCAGAGAACCTGGGATAAACTACCAGCACCTTATGGTGGCCCATCTCCAGTTCCAGGGGATCAGACAGACAGACTGATAGACAGAAAGACAGAGATAAGGATGGCAGGCCTGCCTGGTCTTTCTTTATTTCTTATACTTTTTAAAATATGTTTATTTATTTATTTATTTATTTATTTATTAGATATAAGTACACTGTAGCCGTCCTCAGACACTCCATAAGAGGGTGTCAGATTCTAGAGAATCTAAATCCCTCTTATGGTCTGAATATGATGTACATAAACACAGCCTCACATATACTTCTAAAAATTATAAATAGGTGGGGCCACTGAAAGGACACAACAATTAACAGCATTGTCTCCTCTTCCAGAGAACCTGGGATCAACTACCAGCACCTAAAAGTGGCCCATCTCCAGTTCCAGGGGATCAGACAGACAGACAGACAGACAGTGATAAGGATGGCAGGCCTGCCTGGTCTTTCTTTGTTTCTTATCCTTTTTTAAAAAAATTGTTTATTTATTTATTTATTTATTTATTTATTTATTTATTTATTTATTTATTATTAGATATAAGTACACTGTAGCTGTTCAGACACTCCAGAAGAGGGTGTCAGATTCTGGAGAATCTAAATTCCTCTTATGGTCTGCATATGATGTACATAAACACAGCCTCACATATACTTCTAAAAATTTAAAGAAGGGTGGGGCCACTCTAAAAGCTCAACAATTAACCGCATTGTCTCCTCTTCCAGAGTACCTGGAATCAACTACCAGCAACTATATGGTGGCCCATCTCCAGTTCCAGGGGATCAGACAGACAGACATACAGACAGTGATAAGGATGGCAGGCCTGCCTGGTCTTTCTTTCTGTCTTATCCTTTTAAAAAAATGTTTATTTATATATTTATTTATGTATTTATTAGATATATGTACACTGTAGCTGCTTTCAGACACTCCAGAAGAGGGTGTCATATTCTGGAGAATCTAAATCCCTCTTATGGTCTGCATATGATGTACATAAACACAGCCTCGCATATACTTCTAAAAATTTAAAGATGTGTGGGGCCACTGAGAGGGCTCAACAATTAACAGCATTGTCTCCTCTTTCAGAGAACCTGGGATAAACTACCAGCACCTTATGGTGGCCCATCTCCAGTTCCAGGGGATCAGACAGACAGACAGATAGACAGAAAGACAGAGATAAGGATGGCAGGCCTGCCTGGTCTTTCTTTATTTCTTATACTTTTTAAAAAATGTTTATTTATTTATTTATTTATTTATTTATTTATTTATTCATTTATTAGATATAAGTACACTGTAGCTGTCTTCAGACACTCCATAAGAGGGTGTCAGATTCTAGAGAATCTAAATCCCTCTTATGGTCTGAATATGATGTACATAAACACAGCCTCACATATACTTCTAAAAATTATAAATAGGTGGGGCCACTGAAAGGACTCAACAATTAACAGCATTGTCTCCTCTTTCAGAGAACCTGGGATAAACTACCAGCACCTAAAAGGTGGCCAATCCCCAGTTCCAGTGGATCAGACAGACAGACAGACAGACAGAGAGACAGAGATGAGGATGGCATGCCTGCCTGGTCTTTCTTTATTTCTTATACATTTTAAAAACTGTTTATTTATTTATTTATTTATTTATTTATTTATTTATTTATGTATTTATTAGATATAAGTACACTGTAGCCGTCTTCAGACACTCCAGAAGAGGGTGTCAGATTCTAGAGAATCTAAATCCCTCTTATGGTCTGAATATGATGTACATAAATACAGCCTCACATATATTTCTAAAAATTATAAATAGGTGGGGCCACTGAAAGGACTCAACAATTAACAGCATTGTCTCCTCTTCCAGAGAACCTGGGATCAACTACCAGCACCTAAAAGGTGGCCCATCTCCAGTTCCAGGGGATCAGACAGACAGACAGACAGGCAGTGATAAGGATGGCAGGCCTGCCTGGTCTTTCTTTCTTTCTTATCCTTTTTTTAAAAAAATGTTTGTTTATTTATTTATTTATTTATTTATTTATTATTAGATATAAGTACACTGTAGCTGTTCAGACACTCCAGAAGAGGGTGTCAGATTCTGGAGAATCTAAATCCCTCTTATGGTCTGCATATGATGTACATAAACACAGCCTCACATATACTTCTAAAAATTTAAAGAAGGGTGGGGCCTCTCTAAAAGCTCAACAATTAACAGCATTGTCTCCTCTTCCAGAGTACCTGGGATCAACTACCAGCAACTATATGGTGGCCCATCTCCAGTTCCAGGGGTTCAGACAGACAGACATACAGACAGTGATAAGGATGGCAGGCCTGCCTGGTCTTTCTTCTGTCTTATCCTTTTTAAAAAATGTTTATTTATATATTTATTTATGTATTTATTAAATATATGTACACTGTAGCTGCTTTCAGACACTCCAGAAGAGGGTGTCAGATTCTGGAGAATCTAAATCCCTCTTATGGTCTGCATATGATGTACATAAACACAGCCTCGCATATACTTCTAAAAATTTAAAGATGTGTGGGGCCACTGAGAGGGCTCAACAATTAACAGCATTGTCTCCTCTTTCAGAGAACCTGGGATAAACTACCAGCACCTTATGGTGGCCCATCACCAGTTCCAGTGGATCAGACAGACAGACAGACAGAGAGACAGAGATATAGATGGCAGGCCTGACTGGTCTTTTTTTATTTCTTATACTTTTTAAAAAATGTTTATTTATTCTTTTATTTATTTATTTATTTATGTATTTATTAGATATAAGTACACTGTAGCCGTCTTCAGACACTCCAGAAGATGGTGTCAGATTCTGGAGAATCTAAATCCCTCTTATGGTCTGAATATGATGTACATAAACACAGCCTCACATATACTTGTAAAAATTAAAAATGGGTGGGGCCACTGAAAGGGCTCAACAATTAACAGCATTGTCTCCTCTTCCAGAGAACCTGGGATCAACTACCAGCACCTACAAGGTGGCCCATCTCCAGTTCCAGGGGATCAGACAGACAGACAGACAGACTGAGATAAGTATGGCAGGCCTGCCTGGTCTTTCTTTCTTTCTTATCCTTTTAAAATAATGTTTATTTATTTAGTTATTTATTTATTTATATATGTATGTATTTATTAGATATAAGTACACCGTAGTTGTCTTCAGACACTCCAGAAGAGGGTGTCAGATTCTGGAGAAACTAAATCCCTCTTATGGTCTGCATATGATGTACATAAACACAGCCTAACATATACTTCTAAAAATTTAAAGATAGGTGGAGCCACTGAAAGGGCTCAACAATTAATAGCATTGTCTCCTCTTCCAGAGAAGCTGGGATCAACTAACAGCAACTATATGGTTGCCCATCTGCAGTTCCAAGGTATCAGACAGTCTGACAGACAGACAGACTGACAGAGATTAGGATGGCAGGCCAGCCTGGTCTTTCTTTCTTTATTATCCTTTTTAAAAAATGTTTATTTATTCATGTATTTATTAGATATAAGTACACTGTAGCTGTCTTCAGACACTCCAGAAGAGGGTGTCAGATTCTGGAGAATCTAAATCCCTCTTATGGTCTGCATATGATGTACATAAACACAGCCTCACATATACTACTAAAAATTTAACGATGGGTGGGGCCACTGAAATCGCTCAACAATTAACAGCATTGTCTCCTCTTCCAGAGAACCTGGGATCAACTACCAGCACCTATATGGTGGCCCATCTCCAGTTCCAGGGGATCAGAACGACTGATAGACAGACAGACAGAGATAGGGATGGTAGGCCTGCCTGGTCTTTCTTTCTTTATTATCCTTTTTAAAAAATGTTTATTTATTCATGTATTTATTAGATATAAGTACACTGTAGCTGTCTTCAGACACTCCAGAAGAGGGTGTCAGATTCTGGAGAATCTAAATCCCTCTTATGGTCTGCATATGATGTACATAAACACAGCCTCACATATACTACTAAAAATTTAACGATGGGTGGGGCCACTGAAATCGCTCAACAATTAACAGCATTGTCTCCTCTTCCAGAGAACCTGGGATCAACTACCAGCACCTATATGGTGGCCCATCTCCAGTTCCAGGGGATCAGAACGACTGATAGACAGACAGACAGAGATAGGGATGGTAGGCCTGCCTGGTCTTTCTTTTTTTCTTATCCGGTTTAAATAATGTTTATTTATTTATTTATTTATTTATTATATAAGTACACTGTAGCTGTCTTCAGACACTCCAGAACAGGGTGTCAGATTCTGGAGTATCTAAATCCCTCTTATGGTCTGCATATGATGTACATAAACACAGACTCACATATACTTCTAAAAATTTAAAGATGTGTGGGGCCACTGATAGGGCTCAACAATTAAGAGCATTGTCTCCTCTTCCAGAGAACCTTGGATCAACTACCAGCAACTATATGGTGGCCCATCTCCAGTACCCGGGGATCAGATAGACAGACAGACAGACAGGCAGAGATATGAATGGCAGGCCTGCCTGGTCTTTCTTTCTTTCTTATCCTTTTTAAAAAATGTTTATTTATTTATTTATTTATTTATCTATTTATTTATTAGATATAAGTACACTGTAGCTGTCTTCAGACACTCCAGAAGAAGGTGTCAGATTCTGGAGAATCTAAATCCCTCTTATGGTCTGCATATGATGTACATAAACACAGCCTCACATATACTTATAAATATTTAAAGAAGTGTGGGGCCACTGAAAGGGCTCAACAATTAACCGAATTGTCTCCTCTTCCAGAGAACCTTGGATCAACTACCAGCACTATATGGTGGCCCATCTCCAGTTCCCGGGGATCAGATAGACAGACAGACACACAGACAGAGATATGGATGGCAGGCCTGCCTGGTCTTTCTTTCTTTCTTATACTTTTTAAAAAATGTTTATTTATTTATTTATTTATTTATTTATCTATTCATTTATTAGATATAAGTACACTGTAGCTGTCTTCAGACACTCCATAAGAGGGTGTCAGATTCTAGAGAATCTAAATCCCTCTTATGGTCTGAATATGATGTACATAAACACAGCCTCACATATACTTCTAAAAATTATAAATAGGTGGGGCCACTGAAAGGACTCAACAATTAACAGCATTGTCTCCTCTTTCAGAGAACCTGGGATAAACTACCAGCACCTAAAAGGTGGCCAATCCCCAGTTCCAGTGGATCAGACAGACAGACAGACAGACAGAGAGACAGAGATGAGGATGGCATGCCTGCCTGGTCTTTCTTTATTTCTTATACATTTTAAAAACTGTTTATTTATTTATTTATTTATTTATTTATTTATTTATGTATTTATTAGATATAAGTACACTGTAGCCGTCTTCAGACACTCCAGAAGAGGGTGTCAGATTCTAGAGAATCTAAATCCCTCTTATGGTCTGAATATGATGTACATAAATACAGCCTCACATATATTTCTAAAAATTATAAATAGGTGGGGCCACTGAAAGGACTCAACAATTAACAGCATTGTCTCCTCTTCCAGAGAACCTGGGATCAACTACCAGCACCTAAAAGGTGGCCCATCTCCAGTTCCAGGGGATCAGACAGACAGACAGACAGGCAGTGATAAGGATGGCAGGCCTGCCTGGTCTTTCTTTCTTTCTTATCCTTTTTTTAAAAAAATGTTTGTTTATTTATTTATTTATTTATTTATTATTAGATATAAGTACACTGTAGCTGTTCAGACACTCCAGAAGAGGGTGTCAGATTCTGGAGAATCTAAATCCCTCTTATGGTCTGCATATGATGTACATAAACACAGCCTCACATATACTTCTAAAAATTTAAAGAAGGGTGGGGCCTCTCTAAAAGCTCAACAATTAACAGCATTGTCTCCTCTTCCAGAGTACCTGGGATCAACTACCAGCAACTATATGGTGGCCCATCTCCAGTTCCAGGGGTTCAGACAGACAGACATACAGACAGTGATAAGGATGGCAGGCCTGCCTGGTCTTTCTTTCTGTCTTATCCTTTTTAAAAAATGTTTATTTATATATTTATTTATGTATTTATTAAATATATGTACACTGTAGCTGCTTTCAGACACTCCAGAAGAGGGTGTCAGATTCTGGAGAATCTAAATCCCTCTTATGGTCTGCATATGATGTACATAAACACAGCCTCGCATATACTTCTAAAAATTTAAAGATGTGTGGGGCCACTGAGAGGGCTCAACAATTAACAGCATTGTCTCCTCTTTCAGAGAACCTGGGATAAACTACCAGCACCTTATGGTGGCCCATCACCAGTTCCAGTGGATCAGACAGACAGACAGACAGAGAGACAGAGATATAGATGGCAGGCCTGACTGGTCTTTTTTTATTTCTTATACTTTTTAAAAAATGTTTATTTATTCTTTTATTTATTTATTTATTTATGTATTTATTAGATATAAGTACACTGTAGCCGTCTTCAGACACTCCAGAAGATGGTGTCAGATTCTGGAGAATCTAAATCCCTCTTATGGTCTGAATATGATGTACATAAACACAGCCTCACATATACTTGTAAAAATTAAAAATGGGTGGGGCCACTGAAAGGGCTCAACAATTAACAGCATTGTCTCCTCTTCCAGAGAACCTGGGATCAACTACCAGCACCTACAAGGTGGCCCATCTCCAGTTCCAGGGGATCAGACAGACAGACAGACAGACTGAGATAAGTATGGCAGGCCTGCCTGGTCTTTCTTTCTTTCTTATCCTTTTAAAATAATGTTTATTTATTTAGTTATTTATTTATTTATATATGTATGTATTTATTAGATATAAGTACACTGTAGTTGTCTTCAGACACTCCAGAAGAGGGTGTCAGATTCTGGAGAAACTAAATCCCTCTTATGGTCTGCATATGATGTACATAAACACAGCCTAACATATACTTCTAAAAATTTAAAGATAGGTGGAGCCACTGAAAGGGCTCAACAATTAATAGCATTGTCTCCTCTTCCAGAGAAGCTGGGATCAACTAACAGCAACTATATGGTTGCCCATCTGCAGTTCCAAGGTATCAGACAGTCTGACAGACAGACAGACTGACAGAGATTAGGATGGCAGGCCAGCCTGGTCTTTCTTTCTTTATTATCCTTTTTAAAAAATGTTTATTTATTCATGTATTTATTAGATATAAGTACACTGTAGCTGTCTTCAGACACTCCAGAAGAGGGTGTCAGATTCTGGAGAATCTAAATCCCTCTTATGGTCTGCATATGATGTACATAAACACAGCCTCACATATACTACTAAAAATTTAACGATGGGTGGGGCCACTGAAATCGCTCAACAATTAACAGCATTGTCTCCTCTTCCAGAGAACCTGGGATCAACTACCAGCACCTATATGGTGGCCCATCTCCAGTTCCAGGGGATCAGAACGACTGATAGACAGACAGACAGAGATAGGGATGGTAGGCCTGCCTGGTCTTTCTTTCTTTATTATCCTTTTTAAAAAATGTTTATTTATTCATGTATTTATTAGATATAAGTACACTGTAGCTGTCTTCAGACACTCCAGAAGAGGGTGTCAGATTCTGGAGAATCTAAATCCCTCTTATGGTCTGCATATGATGTACATAAACACAGCCTCACATATACTACTAAAAATTTAACGATGGGTGGGGCCACTGAAATCGCTCAACAATTAACAGCATTGTCTCCTCTTCCAGAGAACCTGGGATCAACTACCAGCACCTATATGGTGGCCCATCTCCAGTTCCAGGGGATCAGAACGACTGATAGACAGACAGACAGAGATAGGGATGGTAGGCCTGCCTGGTCTTTCTTTTTTTCTTATCCGGTTTAAATAATGTTTATTTATTTATTTATTTATTTATTATATAAGTACACTGTAGCTGTCTTCAGACACTCCAGAACAGGGTGTCAGATTCTGGAGTATCTAAATCCCTCTTATGGTCTGCATATGATGTACATAAACACAGACTCACATATACTTCTAAAAATTTAAAGATGTGTGGGGCCACTGATAGGGCTCAACAATTAAGAGCATTGTCTCCTCTTCCAGAGAACCTTGGATCAACTACCAGCAACTATATGGTGGCCCATCTCCAGTACCCGGGGATCAGATAGACAGACAGACAGACAGGCAGAGATATGAATGGCAGGCCTGCCTGGTCTTTCTTTCTTTCTTATCCTTTTTAAAAAATGTTTATTTATTTATTTATTTATTTATCTATTTATCTTTAGATATAAGTACACTGTAGCTGTCTTCAGACACTCCAGAAGAAGGTGTCAGATTCTGGAGAATCTAAATCCCTCTTATGGTCTGCATATGATGTACATAAACACAGCCTCACATATACTTATAAATATTTAAAGAAGTGTGGGGCAACTGAAAGGGCTCAACAATTAACCGAATTGTCTCCTCTTCCAGAGAACCTTGGATCAACTACCAGCACTATATGGTGGCCCATCTCCAGTTCCCGGGGATCAGATAGACAGACAGACAGACAGACAGAGATATGGATGGCAGGCCTGCCTGGTCTTTCTTTCTTTCTTATACTTTTTAAAAAATGTTTATTTATTTATTTATTTATTTATCTATTCATTTATTAGATATAAGTACACTGTAGCTGTCTTCAGACACTCCAGAAGAGGGTGTCAGATTCTGGAGAATCTAAATCCCTCTTATGGTCTGCATATGATGTACATAAACACAGCCTCACATATACCTCTAAATATTTAAAGATGGGTGGCGCCACTGAAAGGGCTCAACAATTAACAGCATTGTCTCCTCTTCCAGAGTACCTGGGATCAACTACCAGCAACTATATGGTGGCCCATCTCCAGTTCCAGGGGATCAGACAGACAGACATACAGACAGTGATAAGGATGGCAGGCCTGCCTGGTCTTTCTTTCTTATCCTTTTTAAAATAATGTTTATTTATATATTTATTTATGTATTTATTAGATATAAGTACACTGTAGCTGTCTTCAGACACTCCAGAAGTGGGTGTCAGATTCTGGAGAATCTAAATCCCTCTTATGGTCTGCATATGATGTACATAAACACAGCCTCACATATACCTCTAAATATTTAAAGATGGGTGGCGCCACTGAAAGGGCTCAACAATTAACAGCATTGTCTCCTCTTCCAGAGTACCTGGGATCAACTACCAGCAACTATATGGTGGCCCATCTCCAGTTCCAGGGGATCAGACAGACAGACATACAGACAGTGATAAGGATGGCAGGCCTGCCTGGTCTTTCTTTCTTTCTTATCCTTTTTAAAAAATGTTTATTTATTTATTTATTTATTTATTTATTTATTTATTTATTATATATAAGTACACTGTAGCTATCTTCAGTCACTCCAGTAGAGGGTGTCAGATTCTGGAGAATCTAAATCCTCTTATAATCTGAATATGATGTACATAAACACAGCCTCACATAAACTTCTAAATATTTAAAGAAGTGTGGGGCCACTGAAAGGGCTCAACAATTAACCGAATTGTCTCCTCTTCCAGAGAACCTTGGATCAACTACCAGCACTATATGGTGGCCCGTCTCCAGTTCCCGGGGATCAGATAGACAGACAGACAGACAGACAGAGATATGGATGGCAGGCCTGCCTGGTCTTTCTTTCTTTCTTATACTTTTTAAAAAATGTTTATTTATTTATTTATCTGTTTATTTATTAGATATAAGTACACTGTAGCTGTCTTCAGACACTCCAGAAGTGGGTGTCAGATTCTGGAGAATCTAAATTCCTCTTATGGTCTGCATATGATGTACATAAACACAGCCTCACATATACCTCTAAATATTTAAAGATGGGTGGCGCCACTGAAAGGGCTCAACAATTAACAGCATTGTCTCCTCTTCCAGAGTACCTGGGATCAACTACCAGCAACTATATGGTGGCCCATCTCCAGTTCCAGGGGATCAGACAAACAGACATACAGACAGTGATAAGGATGGCAGGCCTGCCTGGTCTTTCTTTCTTTATTATCCTTTTTAAAAAAATGTTTATTTATTTATTTATTTTTTTATCTGTTTATTTATTAGATATAAGTACACTGTAGCTGTCTTCAGACACTCCAGAAGTGGGTGTCAGATTCTGGAGAATCTAAATCCCTCTTATGGTCTGCATATGATGTACATAAACACAGCCTCACATATACCTCTAAATATTTAAAGATGGGTGGCGCCACTGAAAGGGCTCAACAATTAACAGCATTGTCTCCTCTTCCAGAGTACCTGGGATCAACTACCAGCAACTATATGGTGGCCCATCTCCAGTTCCAGGGGATCAGACAGACAGACATACAGACAGTGATAAGGATGGCAGGCCTGCCTGGTCTTTCTTTCTTTCTTATCCTTTTTAAAAAAATGTTTATTTATATATTTATTTATGTATTTATTAGATATAAGTACACTGTAGCTGTCTTCAGACACTCCAGAAGAGGGTGTCAGATTCTGGAGAATCTAAATCCCTCTTATGGTCTGCATATGATGTACATAAACACAGCCTCACATATACTTCTAATAATTTAAAGATGTGTGGGGCCACTGAGAGGGCTCAACAATTAACAGCATTGTCTCCTCTTTCAGAGAACCTGGGATAAACTACCAGCACCTTATGGTGGCCCATCTCCAGTTCCAGGGGATCAGACAGACAGACAGACAGAGAGACAGAGATAAGGATGGCAGGCCTGCCTGGTCTTTCTTTATTTCTTATACGTTTTAAAAAATGTTTATTTATTTATTTATTTATTTATTTATTTATTTATTATATATAAGTACACTGTAGCTGTCTTCAGTCACTCCAGTAGAGGGTGTCAGATTCTGGAGAATCTAAATCCCTCTTATGGTCTGCATATGATGTACATAAACACAGCCTCACATATACTTATAAATATTTAAAGAAGTGTGGGGCCACTGGAAGGGCTAAACAATTAACCGAATTGTCTCCTCTTCCAGAGAACCTTGGATCAACTACCAGCACTATATGGTGGCCCATCTCCAGTTCCCGGGGATCAGATAGACAGACAGACAGACAGACAGAGATATGGATGGCAGGCCTGCCTGGTCTTTCTTTCTTTCTTATACTTTTTAAAAAATGTTTATTTATTTATTTATTTATTTATCTATTTATTTTTTAGATATAAGTACACTCTAGCTGTCTTCAGACACTCCAGAAGAGGGTGTCAGATTCTGGAGAATCTAAATCCCTCTTATGGTCTGCATATGATGTACATAAACACAGCCTCACATATACCTCTAAATATTTAAAGATGGATGGCGCCACTGAAAGGGCTCAACAATTAACAGCATTGTCTCCTCTTCCAGAGTACCTGGGATCAACTACCAGCAACTATATGGTGGCCCATCTCCAGTTCCAGGGGATCAGACAGACAGACATACAGACAGTGATAAGGATGGGAGGCCTGCCTGGTCTTTCTTTCTTTCTTATACTTTTTAAAAAATGTTTATTTATTTATTTATTTATTATACATAAGTACACTGTAGCTGTCTTCAGTCACTCCAGTAGAGGGTGTCAGATTCTGGAGAATCTAAATCCTCTTATAATCTGAATATGATGTACATAAACACAGCCTCACATAAACTTCTAAATATTTAAAGAAGTGTGGGGCCACTGAAAGGGCTAAACAATTAACCGAATTGTCTCCTCTTCCAGAGAACCTTGGATCAACTACCAGCACTATATGGTGGCCCATATCCAGTTCCTGGGGATCAGATAGACAGACAGACAGACAGACAGAGATATGGATGGCAGGCCTGCCTGGTCTTTCTTTCTTTCTTATACTTTTTAAAAAATGTTTATTTATTTATTTATTTATTTATCTATTTATTTATTAGATATAAGTACACTGTAGCTGTCTTCAGACACTCCAGAAGAGGGTGTCAGATTCTGGAGAATCTAAATCCCTCTTATGGTCTGCATATGATGTACATAAACACAGCCTCACATATACCTCTAAATATTTAAAGATGGGTGGCGCCACTGAAATGGCTCAACAATTAACAGCATTGTCTCCTCTTCCAGAGTACCTGGGATCAACTACCAGCAACTATAATGTGGCCCATCTCGAGTTCCAGGGGATCAGACAGACAGACATACAGACAGTGATAAGGATGGCAGGCCTGCCTGGTCTTTCTTTCTTTCTTATCCTTTTTAAAAAAAATGTTTATTTATATATTTATTCATGTATTTATTAGATATAAGTACACTGTAGCTGTCTTCAGACACTCCAGAAGAAGGTGTCAGATTCTGGAGAATCTAAATCCCTCTTATGGTCTGCATATGATGTACATAAACACAGCCTCACATATACCTCTAAATATTTAAAGATGGGTGGCGCCACTGAAAGGGCTCAACAATTAACAGCATTGTCTCCTCTTCCAGAGTACCTGGGATCAACTACCAGCAACTATATGGTGGCCCATCTCCAGTTCCAGGGGATCAGACAGACAGACATACAGACAGTGAAAAGGATGGCAGGCCTGCCTGGTCTTTCTTTCTTTCTTATCCTTTTTAAAAAAATGTTTATTTATATATTTATATATGTATTTATTAGATATAAGTACACTGTAGCTGTCTTCAGACACTCCAGAAGAGGGTGTCAGATTCTGGAGAATCTAAATCCCTCTTATGGTCTGCATATGATGTACATAAACACAGCCTCACATATACTTCTAAAAATTTAAAGATGTGTGGGGCCACTGAGAGGGCTCAATAATTAACAGCATTGTCTCCTCTTTCAGAGAACCTGGGAAAAAATACCAGCACCTTATGGTGGCCCATCTCCAGTTCCAGTGGATCAGACAGACAGACAGACAGAGAGACAGAGATAAGGATGGCAGGCCTGCCTGGTCTTTCTTTATTTCTTATACTTTTTAAAAAATGTTTATTTATTTATTTATTTATTTATTTATTTATGTATTTATTAGATATAAGTACACTGTAGCTGTCTTCAGACACTCCAGAAGAGGGTGTCAGATTCTGGAGAATCTAAATCCCTCTTATGGTCTGCATATGATGTACATAAACACAGCCTCACATATACTTCTAAATATTTAAAGATGGGTAGGGCCACTGATAGGGCTCAACAATTAACAGCCTTGTCCTCTCTTCCAGAGAACCTGGGATCAACTACCAGCAACTTTATGGTAGCCCAACTCCAGTTCCAGGGGATCAGACAGACAGACAGACAGACAGAGATAAGGATGGCAGGCCTGCCTGCTCTTACTTTCTTTCTTATCCTTTTTAAAAAATGTTTATTTATTTATTTATTTATTTATTTTTTATTTATTTATTATATATAAGTACACTGTAGCTGTCTTCAGACACTCCAGTAGAGGGTGTCAGATTCTGGAGAATCTAAATCCTCTTATAATCTGAATATGATGTACATAAACACAGCCTCACATAAACTTCTAAATATTTAAAGAAGTGTGGGGCCACTGAAAGGGCTCAACAATTAACCGAATTGACTCCTCTTCCAGAGAACCTTGGATCAACTACCAGCACTATATGGTGGCCCATCTCCAGTTCCCGGGGATCAGATAGACAGACAGACAGACAGACAGAGATATGGATGGCAGGCCTGCCTGGTCTTTCTTTCTTTCTTATACTTTTTAAAAAAATGTTTATTTATTTATTTATTTATTTATCTATTTATTTATTAGATATAAGTACACTGTAGCTGTCTTCAGACACTCCAGAAGAGGGTGTCAGATTCTGGAGAATCTAAATCCCTCTTATGATTTAAATATGATGTACATAAACACAGCCTCACATATACTTCTAAAAATTAAAAATGGGTGGGGCCACTGAAAGGGCTCAACAATTAACAGCATTGTCTCCTCTTCCAGAGAACGTGGGATCAACTACCAGCACCTACAAGGTGGCCCATCTCCAGTTCCAGGGGTTCAGACAGACAGGCAGACAGAGATAAGGATGGCAGGCCTGCCTGGTCTTTCTTTCTTTCTTATCCTTTTTAAAAAATATTTATTTATTTATTTATTTATTTATTTATTTATTTATTTATGTATTTCTTAGATATAAGTACACTGTAGCTTTCTTTAGACACTCCAGAGGAGGGTGTCAGATTCTGGTAATGTAAATCCCTCTTATGGTCTGCATATGATGTACATAAACACAGCCTCACATATACTGAGCTGAGGTGTCACAGGCCAACTTCTGGAATTTCTGAGTACCACCTAGATAGAGAAAAGCTATGCTGGTGTTGCTTAATTTATGTATTTTATTATTTCTATTTGTTGTTTTGTTTTATTTTATTTGTTTTTAGAGAAGTCCTCAGTCTGTAGCTCTGGCTGACCCAGGACTGCCTACTTGTGTTAATTAGGGTTTCACAGCTGAGAACAGACACCAAGAGCAAGGTAAGGCTTAGAAAACCCTACATTCAGTGGTGGCTCAAGCTCTTAATGAGAGCACTCTGTAGGCAGAGGCAGTCAGTTTCTGAGTTTGAGGCCACCCTGGTGAAAGACAGGGCTAGGGTAGGGGCTAGGGTGAGGAAAGAAAGAAAGAAAAGTTTATAATAAAAAGTTTTTATAAAAGTTTTATAAAAAGTGTTAAAGTTTTTAAAAATTAAAAAAAAAAAATACCAGATCACCATCACACAGCATTGGCTGTCTTCAGGTGTATCCTTTCAGCCTCCAAAACAAAAAACAATGGCTGGCTGTCTTCAGGTGTATCCTATTCTCGAGTCTTATTTCCAACCTTAGAGCTGGGCTGAGCTGCCTCATTATGTAATTGCAAACCTTCCTTGGTTTGCCTTTTCCATTTCTAAGACTAACAGGCCTTTTTCTATTTATTGAATATGCTCATGACTGTCCTTTAGATATAGTAAATATAACTGTTGTCTATAAAACTTGTTTTCTAGGAATTTTTAAAGGGCAATGGCAGAGTTTATTTATAAAAAATATTTTGCATTTATTTATTTGTGTGAGTGATGAAGCTCAGGTCTTCAAACTCGTCAGGAGGTATGATTACCTCCCCTCTCTCTCAACCCCTCTCTCTCCTCTCTCAATGATTGTGTAAGAATGTTTTGCATGTGTATGCTGTGCCCACAGACTCCAGAACAGAGTATTAGATCCCCTGGAACTGGAGATGGGCCACCATATATAATACTGGTAATTGAGCACAGGTTCTCTGGAAGAGGAGACAATGCTCTTAATTGTTGAGCCCTCTCTGTAGCCACATCTTTCTTTTTCTTTTTTTTTTTTTTGAGTATATGTGAGGCTGTGTTTATATACATCATATGCAGACAATAAGAATGATTTAGATTCTTCAGAATCTGACACCCTCTTCTGGACTGTCTGAACATAGCTACAGCATACTTAAATATAATAAATAAATAAATTTTTAAAAAGAAAAGGAAAAGTAAAAAAGAAAGATCAGGCCTGCCATATGCATGTTCATAGAGGAAAATGGAAGAGACCCCAATCTAACCTCAGCAGGGTGCTTCCTTCTGGATGGTAGCTCACAGTTTCATCCCAGCAAGACAGGCAAATCACTGAGTTCAAGGACAGTAAGGTTCAGGACAGCCAAGGTTAGGAAGGAAAAGGGTCTATGTTGAGAATACAAACCGACAAAACAATTACTAGGAAAAAGAAGTGACAGTGTAACTTGGGGTAGGGTACCAACAAGAGAAAGCTTTCTGTTACCACTTACAAACACCAGTAGCCTTGCACCCTTCGGCCCAGGTCCCTGCCTTCCTTTCTAGGAATTCTAAGGATGCCAGGGTGTGGGGGAATCCAGATTAACTTTTTAAAAACAAAGACTTGGTCTTTGATGTCTATAGGAAGCCCTTCTCAGTGCCTTTAACTACCACTGAACTTTCAGGGCTGTGACTCAACTGTAACAAGGAACAGGGCTAAGAACCTGCAGCCTTTGAAAACAACTATTTTTTTAAAGTGGGGGACACAAATCAGCAGTAGAACCCCTCAGGTTCAGCCATAATACTTGTTAGGGAAAGAGCCTCAATGTCCGGAGCTGAGGTCTCATGGGTGAACTGCTTCAAGCTCTGAGTATCATTGAAAGAAAGAAAAGATATCATGTGGTTGCTTAATTTATTTATTTAATTATTTCTATTTTTTGGTTTCTTTTGTTTTGTTTTAGAAAAGGCCTCAGTCTGTAGCTATGGCTGACCTAGGACAGACTACATGTGTTAATTAGGGTTTCACAGCTGAGAAACAGACCATACCTATGTAAGACTTAGAAAACCCAACAGTCAGTGGTGGCTCGAGCTCTTAATGAGAGCACTCTGGAGGCAGAGGCAGTCAGTTTCTGAGTTCGAGGCCAGCCTGGTTAAAGACAGGGATAGGCAGGGCTAGGCAAGGCAGGGCTGGGCTAGGCTAGGCTAGGCAAGGGGCTGGGCTAGTCAAGGCAAGGGACTAGGCTAGGCTACTCAAGGGGATAGGCAAGACAGACAGACAGAGAGAAGGACAGACAAGGATGGCAGGCCTGCCTGGTTTTTCTTTCTTTCTTATCCCTTTTAAAAAATGTTTGTTTATTTATTTATTTATTTATTTATTTATGTATTTATTAGATATACGTACACTGTAGCTGTCTTCAAACACTCCCGAAGAGGGTGTCAGATTCTGGAGAATCTATATCCCTCTTATGGTCTGTATATGATGTATATGAACACAGCCTCACAAATACTTCTAAAAATTTAAAGATGGGTGGGGCCACTGAAAGGGCTCAACAATTAACAGCACTGACTCCTCTTCCAGAGAACCTGGGATCAACTACCAGCAATTATATGGTGGCCCATCTCCAGTTCCAGGGGATCAGACAGACAGACAGACAGACAAGGATGGCAGGCCTGCCTGGTCTCTCTTTCTTTATTATCCTTTTTTAAAAATGTTTATTTGTTTATTTATGAATTTATTAGATATAAGTACACTGTAGCTGTCTTCAGACACTCCAAAAGAGGGTGTCAGATTCTGGAGAATCTAAATCCCTCTTATGGTCTGCATATTCGGTACATAAACACAGCCTTGCATATACTTCTAAAAATTTAAAATGGGTGGGGCCACTGAAAGGGCTCAACTATTAACAGCATTGTCTCCTCTTCCAGAGAACCTTGGATAAACTACCAGCAACTATATGGTGGCCCATCTCCAGTTCCAGGGTATCAGACAGACAGACAGACAGACAGAGATAAGGATGGAGGCCTGCCTGGTCTTTCTTTCTTTCTTATACTTTTAAAAAATGTTTATTTATTTATTTATTTATTTATTTATTTATTAGATATAAGTACACTGTAGCTGTCTTCAGACTCTCCAGAAAAGGGTGTCAGATTCTGGAGAATCTATATCCCTCTTATGGTCTGCATATGATGTACATAAACACAGCCTCACATATACTTCTAAAAATTTAAAGATGGTTGGGGCCACTGAAAGGGCTCAACAATTAACAGCATTGTCTTCTCTTCCAGAGGACCAGGGATCAACTACCAGCAACTATATTTTGGCCCATCTCCAGTTCCAGGCGATCAGACAGACATATATACACACAGACAGACAAGGATTGCAGGCCTGCCTGGTTTTTCTTTCTTTCTTATACATTTTAAAAATGTTTATTTATTTATATATATATTTATTAGATATAAGTACACTGTAGCTGTCTTCAGACACTTCAGAAGAAGGTGTCATATTCTGGAGAATCTAAATCCCTCTTATGGTCTGCATATGATGTACATAAACACAGCCTCACATATATTTCTAAAAATTTAAAGAAGGGTGGGGCCACTCTAAAAGCTCAACAATTAACAGCATTGTCTCCTCTTCCAGAGTACCTGGGATCAACTACCAGCAACTATATGGTGGCCCATCTCCAGTTCTAGGGGATCAGACAGACAGACATACAGACAGTGAAAAGGATGGCAGGCCTGCCTGGTCTTTCTTTCTTTCTTATTCTTTTTTAAAAAATGTTTATTTATATATTTATTTATGTATTTATTAGATATATGTACACTGTAGCTGCTTTCAGACACTCCAGAAGAGGGTGTCTGATTCTGGAGAATCTAAATCCCTCTTATGGTCTGCATATGAGGTACATAAACACAGCCTCACATATACTTCTAAAAATTTAAAGAAGGTTGGGGCCACTCTAAAAGCTCAACAATTAACAGCATTGTCTCCTCTTCCAGAGTACCTGGGATCAACTACCAGCAACTATATGGTGGCCCATCTCCAGTTCCAGGGGATCAGACAGACAGACATACAGACAGTGATAAGGATGGCAGGCCTGCCTGGTCTTTCTTTCTTTCTTATCCTTTTTTAAAAAATGTTTATTTATATATTTATTTATGTATTTATTAGATATATGTACACTGTAGCTGTCTTCAGACACTCCAGAAGAGGGTGTCAGATTCTGGAGAATCTAAATCCCTCTTATGGTCTGCATATTCGGTACATAAACACAGCCTCGCATATACTTCTAAAAATTTAAAGATGGGTGGGGCCACTGAGAGGGCTCAACAATTAACAGCATTGTCTCCTCTTTCAGAGAACCTGGGATAAACTACCAGCACCTTATGGTGGCCCATCTCCAGTTCCAGAGGATCAGACAGACAGACAGACAGAGAGACAGAGATATGGATGGCAGGCCTGCCTGGTCTTTCTTTATTTCTTATACTTTTTAAAAAATGTTTATTTATTTATTTATTTATTTATTTATGTATTTATTAGATATAAGTACATTGTAGCCGTCTTCAGACACTCCAGAAGAGGGTGTCAGATTCTAGAGAATCTAAATCCCTCTTATGGACTGAATATGATGTACATAAACATAGCCTCACATATACCTCTAAATATTTAAAAATAGGTGGGGCCACTGAAAGGACTCAACAATTAACAGCATTGTCTCCTCTTCCAGAGAACCTGGGATCAACTACCAGCACCTAAAAGTTGGCCCATCACCAGTTCCAGGGGATCAGACAGACAGACAGACAGACAGAGATAAGGATGGCAGGCCTGCCTGGTCTTTCTTTCTTTCTTATCCTTTTTTAAAAAAATGTTTATTTATATATTTATTTATGCATTTATTAGATATAAGTACACTGTAGCTGTCTTCAGACACTCCAGAAGAGGGTGTCAGATTCTGGAGAATCTAAATCCCTCTTATGGTCTGTATATGATGTACATAAACAAAGCCTCACATATACTTCTAAAAATTTAAAGATGTGTGGGGACACTGAGAGGGCTCAACAATTAACAGCATTGTCTCCTCTTTCAGAGAACCTGGGATAAACTACCAGCACCTTATGGTGGCCCATCTCCAGTTCCAGTGGATCAGACAGACAGACAGAGAGACAGAGAGACAGAGATAAGGATGGCAGGTCTGCCTGGTCTTTCTTTATTTCTTATACTTTTTAAAAAATGTTTATTTATTTATTTATTTATATGTATTTATTAGATATAAGTACACTGTAGCCGTCTTCACACACTCCAGAAGAGGGTGTCAGATTCTAGAGAATCTAAATCCCTCTTATGGTCTGAATATGATGTACATAAACACAGCCTCACATATACTTCTAAAAATTATAAATAGGTGGGGCCACTGAAAGGACTCAACAATTAACAGCATTGTCTCCTCTTCCAGAGAACCTGGGATCAACTACCAGCACCTAAAAGGTGGCCCATCTCCAGTTCCAGGGGATCAGACAGACAGACAGACAGACAGTGATAAGGATGGCAGGCCTGCCTGATCTATCTTTCTTTCTTATCCTTTTTTAAAAAAATGTTTATTTATTTATTTATTTATTTATTTATTTATTTATTTATTTATTATTAGATATAAGTACACTGTAGCTGTTCAGACACTCCAGAAGAGGGTATCAGATTCTGGAGAATCTAAATCCCTCTTATGGTCTGCATATGATGTACATAAACACAGCCTCACATATACTTCTAAAAATTAAAGAAAGGTGGGGCCACTCTAAAAGCTCAACAATTAACAGCATTGTCTCCTCTTCCAGAGTAACTGGGATCAACTACCAGCAACTATATGGTGTCCCATCTCCAGTTCCAGGGGATCAGACAGACAGACATACAGACAGTGATAAGGATGGCAGGCCTGCCTGGTCTTTCTTTCTTTCTTATCCTTTTTAAAAAAATGTTTATTTATTTATTTATTTATTTATTTATGTATTTATTAGATATAAGTACACTGTAGCTGTCTTCAGACACTCCAGAAGAGGGTGTCAGATTCTGGAGAATCTAAATCCCTCTTATGGTCTGCATATGATGTACATAAACAGAGCCTCACATATACTTCTAAAAATTTAAAGATGTGTGGGGCCACTGAGATGGCTCAACAATTAACAGCATTGTCTCCTCTTTCAGAGAACCTGGGATAAACTACCAGCACCTTATGGTGGCCCATCTCCAGTTCCAGTGGATCAGACAGACAGACAGACAGACAGAGAGACAGAGATAAGGATGGCAGGTCTGCCTGGTCTTTCTTTATTTCTTATACTTTTTAAAAAATGTTTATTTATTTATTTATTTATTTATTTATTTATTTATGTATGTATTTATTAGATATAAGTACATTGTAGCCGTCTTCAGACACTCCAGAAGAGGGTGTCAGATTCTAGAGAATCTAAATCCCTCTTATGGTCTGAATATGATGTACATAAACACAGCCTCACATATACTTCTAAAAATTATAAATAGGTGGGGCCACTGAAAGGACTCAACAATTAACAGCATTGTCTCCTCTTCCAGAGAACCTGGGATCAACTACCAGCACCTAAAAGGTGGCCCATCTCCAGTTCCAGGGGATCAGACAGACAGACAGACAGACAGACAGTGATAAGGATGGCAGGCCTGCCTGGTCTTTCTTTCGCTCTTATCCTTTTTTTAAAAAAATGTTTATTTATTTATTTATTTATTTATTTATTTATTTATTTATTATTAGATATAAGTACACTGTAGCTGTTCAGACACTCCAGAAGAGGGTGTCAGATTCTGGAGAATCTAAATCCCTCTTATGGTCTGCATATGATGTACATAAACACAGCCTCACATATAATTCTAAAAATTTAAAGAAGGGTTGGGCCACTCTAAAAGCTCAACAATTAACAGCATTGTCTCCTCTTCCAGAGTACTTGGGATCAACTACCAGCAACTATATGGTGGCCCATCTCCAGTTCCAGGGGATTAGACAGAGAGACATACAGACAGTGATAAGGATGGCAGGCCTGCCTGGTCTTTCTTTCTTTCTTATCCTTTTTAAAAAAATGTTTATTTATATATTTATTTATGTATTTATTAGATATAAGTACACTGTAGCTGCTTTCAGACACTCCAGAAGAGGGTGTCAGATTCTGGAGAATCTAAATCCCTCTTATGGTCTGCATATGATGTACAAAAACACAGCCTCACATATACTTCTAAAAATTTAAAGATGGGTGGGCCCACTGAAAGGGCTCAACAATTAACACCATTGTCTCCTCTTCCAGAGAACATGGGATCAACTACCAGCAACTATGTGGTGGCCCATCTCAAGTTGCAGGGGATCAGACAGACAGACAGACAGACAGAGATAAGGATGGCAGGCCTGCCTGATTTTTCTTTCTTTCTTATCCTTTTTAAAATTGTTTATTTATTAATTAATTAATTTATTTATTTATTTATTTATTTATTTATTAGATATAAGTACACTGTAGCTGTCTTCAGACTCTCCAGAAGAGGGTGTCAGATTCTGGATAATCTATATCCCTCTTATGGTCTGCATATGATGTACATAAACACAGCCTCACATATACTTCTAAAAATTTAAAGATGTTTGTGGCCACTGAAAGGGCTCAACAATTAACAGCATTGTCTCCTCTTCCAGAAGACCTGGGATCAACTACCAGCACCTATATTGTGGCCCATCTCCAGTTCCAGGGGATCAGACAGACATACATACAGACAGACAGACAAGGATTGCAGGCCTGCCTGGTTTTTCTTTCTTCTTATACATATTAAAAATGTTTATTTATTTATATATATATTTATTAGATATAAGTACACTGTAGCTGTCTTCAGACACATCAGAAGAGGGTGTCATATTCTGGAGAATCTAAATCCCTCTTATGGACTGCATATGATGTACATAAACACAGCCTCACATATACTTCTAAAAATTTAAAGAAGGGTGGGGCCACTCTAAAAGCTCAACAATTAACAGCATTGTCTCCTCTTCCAGAGTACCTGGGATCAACTACCAGCAACTATATGGTGGTCCATCTCCAGTTCCAAGGGATCAGACAGACAGACATACAGACAGTGATAAGGATGGCAGGCCTGCCTGGTCTTTCTTTCTTTATTATCCTTTTTAAAAAAATGTTTATTTTTTTATTTTTTTATGTATTTATTAGATATAAGTACACTGTAGCTGTCTTCAGACACTCCAGAAGAGGGTGTCAGATTCTGGAGAATCTAAATCCCTCTTATGGTCTGCATATGATGTACATAAACAGAGCCTCACATATACTTCTAAAAATTTAAAGATGTGTGGGGCCACTGAGAGGGCTCAACAATTAACAGCATTGTCTCCTCTTTCAGAGAACCTGGGATAAACTACCAGCACCTTATGGTGGCCCATCTCCAGTTCCAGTGGATCAGACAGACAGACAGACAGACAGAGAGACAGAGATAAGGATGGCAGGTCTGCCTGGTCTTTCTTTATTTCTTATACATTTTAAAAAATGTTTATTTATTTATTTATTTATTTATTTATTTATTTATGTATTTATTAGATATAAGTACATTGTAGCCGTCTCCAGAAACTCCAGAAGAGGGTGTCAGATTCTAGAGAATCTAAATCCCTCTTATGGTCTGAATATGATGTACATAAACACAGCCTCACATATACTTCTAAAAATTATAAATAGGTGGGGCCACTGAAAGGACTCAACAATTAACAGCATTGTCTCCTCTTCCAGAGAAATTAATGTTTATTTATTTATTTATTTATTTATTTATTTATGTATTTATTAGATATAAGTACACTGTAGCTGTCTTCAGACACTCTAGAAGAGGGTGTCATCTTCTGGAGAATCTAAATCGCTCTTATGGTCTGCATATGATGTACATAAACACAGCCTCACATATACTTCTAAATATTTAAAGATGGGTGGGCCCACTGAAAGGGCTCAACAATTAACACCATTGTCTCCTCTTCCAGAGAACGTGGGATCAACTACCAGCAACTATGTGGTGGCCCATCTCAAGTTGCACGGGATCAGACAGACAGACAGACAGACACTGATAAGGATGGCAGGCCTGCCTGGTCTTTCTTTCTTTCTTATCCTTTTTTAAAAAAAAATGTTTATTTATTTATTTATTTATTTATTTATTTATTTATTTATTATTAGATATAAGTACACTGTAGCTGTTCAGACACTCCAGAAGAGGGTGTCAGATTCTGGAGAATCTAAATATCTCTTATGGTCTGCATATGATGTACATAAACACAGCCTCACATATAATTCTAAAAATTTAAAGAAGGGTTGGAGCACTCTAAAAGCTCAACAATTAACAGCATTGTCTCCTCTTCCAGAGTACTTGGGATCAGCTACCAGCAACTATATGGTGGCCCATCTCCAGTTCCAGGGGATCAGACAGACAGACATACAGACAGTGATAAGGACCCTAAATATGGCGAGAAAACCTTAAAAAGTTGTAAAATGAGAAAATCCCACTGTAGGACTCAGAATTACGAAAAAAAACTCGAAAAACGTGGAAAAAGAGAAAATCACTCTGCAGGACCCAGAATATGCCAAGAAACCCTGAAAATCATGAAAATTAAAAATTCACACTGTCGGACACAGGATATGGCGAGAAACCATGAAAAAATTTGAAAATTAAAAGTTCACACTGTATTACCCAGAATATGGCGAGAAATACTGAAACACGTGGAAAATTAAAAATTCACACTGAAGGTCCCAGAATATGGCAGGGAAACCTGAAAAACGTGTAAATGAGAAAATCTCAGTGTAGGACCCAGAATATGACGAAAAAAACCTGAAAAACGTGGAAAATTAAAAATTCACACAGAAGGACCTACAATATGGTGAGAAAACCTGAAAAACAAGGAAAATTTAAAAATCACAATGAAGGACCCAGAATATGGAGAGAAAACCTGAAAAAACTAGAAAATTGAATATTCACACTGAAGGACCCCGAATATGGCAAGAAAACCTGAAAAAGGTGGAAAATGAGAAAATCACACTGCAGGACCCAGAATATGCCCAGAAACCATGAAAAATGTGGAAAATTAAAAATTCACACTGTAGGAACCATAATATGGCGAGAAAAACTGAAAAACGTGGAAAATTAAAAATTCACACTGAAGGAAAACCTGAAAAACGAGGAAAATTCAAAACACACACTGTAGGAACCAGAATATGGCGAGAAAACCTGAAAAAGGTGGAAAATGAGAAAATCACACTGTAGGACGCAGAATATGAAGAAAAAACTTGAAAAACGTGGAAAATTGAAAATACACGATATAGGACACAGAATATGTCGAGAAACCCTGAAAAATTAGAAAATTAAATCCTCACACTTAGGGACCCCAAATATGGCGAGAGAACCTGAAAAAAGTAGAAAATTAAAAATTCACACTGAAGGACCCAGAATTGCGAAAAAACTTGAAAAACGTGGAAAATGAGAAAATCACACTGTAGGACCAAGAATATGGCGAGAAACCCTGAAAAAAGTAGAAAATTACAAATTCACACTGAAGGACCCCAAATATGGCTAGAAAACCTGAAAAAGTTGGAAAATGAGAAAATCACACTGCAGGACCCAGAATATGCCGAGAAACTCTGAAAAACGTAAAAATTAAAAATTCACACTCTTGGACACAGAATATGGCGAGAAATACTGAAAATCGTGGAAATGAGAAAATCACACTGTAGGACCCAGAATATGACGGAAAAACCTGAAAATGGTGGAAAATGAGAATAATCACACTGTAGGACCCAGATTTGGAAAAAAAAATTGAAAAACGTCGAAAATGAGAAAATAACTCTGTAGGACCCAGAATATGTCGAGAAACCCTGAAAAACGTGAAAATTAAAAATTCACACTCTCGGGCACAGAATATGGCGAGAAATACTGAAAAACATGGAAAATTAAAAATTCACACCGAAGGACCTGGAATATGTCAACAAAACCTGAAAACGTGGAAATGAGAAAATCACACTGTAGGACCCAGAATATGTCGAGAAACCCTGAAAACGTGGAAAATTAAAAATACACGCTGTAGGACACAGAATATGGTGAGAAACCCTGAAAAAAGAAGAAAATTAAAACCTCACACTGAAGGACCCCAAATATGGCGATTAAACCTGAAAAAGGTGGAAAATGAGAAAATCACACTGTAGGACCCAGAATTATGAAAAAACTTGAAAAACGTGGAAAATGTGAAAATCACACTGTAGGACAGAGAATATGCGGAGAAACCCTGAAAACGTGGAAAATTAAAAATACACGCTGTAGAACCCAGAATATGGCGAGAAAACCTGAGAAAAGTAGAAAATTACATACTCACACTGAAGGACTCCAAATTTGGTAGAAAACCTGATAAAGGTGGAAAATGAGAAAATCACACTGTAGCACCCAGAATTAAAAAAAAAAAAAAAAACGTGAAAAACGTGGAAAATGAGAAAATCACACTGCAGAACACAGATAATGCTGAGAAACCCTGAAAAACGTGGAAATGAGAAAATCACACTGTAGGACCCAGAATTGGAAAAAAACTTGAAAAACTTGTAAAATGAGAAAATCACACTGTAGGTCCCAGAATATGGCGAGAAACCCCGAAAAACATGCAAAATTAAATATAAACGCTGTAGGACCCAGAATAAGGCAAGAAACCCTGTAAAAAGTAGATAATTAAAAACTCACACTGAAAGACCTGGAATATGGCGACAAAACCAGAAAAACATGGAAAATTAATAACTCACACTCAAGGATTTGGAATATAGGGAGAAAACCTTAAAAATGTGGAAAATTATCAACTCACTCAGAAAGACCTGGAATATGGCCAGAAAACCTGAAAAACGTGGAAGGACATAGAATATGGCGAGAAATCTTGAAAAAGGTAGAAAATTAAAAATTCACACTGTAGGACCCAAAATATGTTGAGAAACCCTGAAAAACGTGGAAAATTAAAAACTCACACTGAAGGACTTGGAATATGATGAAAAACCCTGAAAAAAGTGGAAAATTAAAAATTCCCACTTAAGGACATAGAATATGGCAAGAAACCCTGAAAAAGTGGAAAAACAGAAATTCCCACTGTAGGACCCAAAATTGCGAAAATAACTTGAAAAGGGGGGAAAATGAGAAAAACATACTGTAAGACCCAGAATATGCGAGAAAACCCTGAAAAACGTGAAAAGTAAAAATTCACAAGGTCAGACCTAGAACATGAAGAGAAACCATGAAAAAAGTGGAAAATTAAAAATTCACACTGTGTTACCCAGAATATGGGGAGAAACACTGAAAAATGTGGAAAATTAAAAATTTACACTGAAGGACCTGGAATATGGCACAAAAACCTGAAAAACTTGGAAATGAGAAAATCACACTGTAGGACCCAGAATATGATGAAAACACCTGAAAAACATGGAAAATTAAAAATTCACACTGAAGGACCCGGAATATGGCTACAAAACCAGAAAAAATAAAAACTCACACTGAAGGACCCAGAATATGGCGAGATAACCTGAAAAAAGTAGAAAATTAAAAATTCACACTGAAAGACCCCGAATATGGCGAGAAAACCTGAAAGGTGGAAAATGAGAATAATCACACTGTAGGACCCAGAATTGGGAAAAAACATGAAAAATATCGAAAATGAGAAAATCACACTGTAGGACCCAGAATATGCCGAGAAACCATGAAAAACGTGGAAAATTAAAAACACACACTATAGGACCCAGAATATGGCCAGAAACCCTGAAAAAGTACAAAATTAAAAACTCACACTGAAGGACCCCAAATATTGCGATTAAACCTGAAAAAAGTGGAAAATGAGAAAATCACACTGTATTACCCAGAATATGGCAAGAAATACTGAAAAACCTGGAAAATTAAAAATTCACACTGAAGGACGTGGAATATGGCTAGAAAACCTGAAAAACATGGAAATGAGAAAATCACACTGTAAGACCCAGAATATAACGAAAAAACCTGAAAAACGTGGAAAATAAAAAATTCACACTGAAGGACCCGGAATATGTCAAGAAACCCTGAAAAACGTGAAAATTAAAAATTCACACTGAAGGACCCAGAATATGTCGAGAAAACCTGAAAAACGAGGAAAATTAAAACCTCACACTGAAGGATCCCGAATATGGCGAGAAACCCTGAAAAAGTTTAAAAATGATAATAATCACACTGTAGGACCCAGAATTGCGAAAAAATTTGTAAAAAGTTCTAAATGAGAAAATCACACTGTAGGACCCAGAATATGGCGAGAAACCCTGAAAAAAGTAGAAAATTAAAAACTCCCACTGAAGGACGCCGAATATGGAGAGAAAACCTGAAAAAGGTGGAAAATGAG
Organism: Mus caroli; assembly: GCF_978045245.1. NCBI lineage: Eukaryota > Metazoa > Chordata > Mammalia > Rodentia > Muridae > Mus > Mus caroli. Next base: position 3,743,259 of record NW_028227285.1, on the reverse strand, counting down.
ATAATCACAGTGTAGAACCAAGAATATGCCACGAAACCCTGAAAAACGTGGAAAATTAAAAATATACACAATAGGACCCAGAATATGGCAAGAAAACCTGAAAAAATTAGAAAATTAAAAACTCACACTGAAGGACCCAAAATATGGCGAGGAACCCTGAAAGGTGGAAAATGAGAAATCACAGTGATTAACGAAAAAACTTGAAAAACGTCGAAAATGAGAAAATCACAGTGGAGGACCCAGAATATGCCTAGAAACACTGAATACATGAAAATTAAAAATTCACACTGTATTTCCCAGAATATGGCAAGAAATACTAAAAAACGTGGAAAAGTAAAAATTCACACTGAAGGACCTGGAATATGGCAAGAAAACCAGAAAAACAAGGAACATTAAAAATTCACACTGAAGGACCCAGAATATGGCGAAAAACCCTGAAAAATGTAGAAAATTAAAAGCTCACACTGAAGGACCCCAAATATGGCGAAAAAAACCTGAAAAAGGTGGAAAATGAGAAAACCACACTGTAGGTCCTAGAATTACGAAAAAACTTGAAAAACTAGGAAATTAGAAACTCACACTGAAGGACCCCGAATATGGCGAGAAAACCTGAAAAAAGGTGGAAAATGAGAAAATCACACTGTAGGACCCAGAATTGCGAAAAAACTTGAAAACCGTCAAAAATAAAAAAAAAAATCACACTGTAGGACCCAGAATATGCGGAGAAACCCTTGAAAAACGTGGAAAAATAAAATACACGCTGTAGGAACCAGAATATATTGAGAAACCCTGAAAAAGTAGAAAATCAAAAACTCACACTGAAGGACCCCAAATACGGGGAGAAATCCTGAAAAACGTGGAAATGAGAAAATCACACTCTAGGACCAAGAATATGACGAAAAAATCTGAAAAACCAGGAAAATTAAAAATTCACACTGAAGGACCGGGAATATGGCAAGAAAACCTGAAAAACGAGGAAAATTAAAAACACAAACTGAAGGACCCGGAATATGGCGAGAAAACATGAAAAACATGGAAAATTAAATATTCACACTGAAGGACCCAGAATATGCTGAGAAAACCTGAAAAAGTTGGATAATGAGCATTTCACAGTGTAGGACACAGAACATGACGAAAAAAAACTTAAAAACGTTTAAAATTAAAAATTCACACTGTAGGACCAGAATATGGCGAGAAACCCAGAGAAACGTGGAAAATTTAAAAATCACACTGTAGGACACAGAATATGGCGATTAACCCTGTAAAAAGTAGAATATTAAAAACTCACACTGAAGTACCCCGAAAATGGCAAGAAAACCTGAAAAAGGTGGAAAATGAGAAAATCACACTGTAGGATCCAGAATTGTGAAACAAAAAACTTGAAAAATGTCAAAAATGAGAAAATCACACTGTAGGACCCAGAATAGGCCGAGTAACCCTGAAAAACGTGGAAAATTAAAAATACACGCTGTAGGACCCAGAATATGGCAAGAAACCCTGAAAGAATTAGAAAATTAAAAACTCACACTGAAGGACCCGGAATATGGCGAGAAAACCTGAAAAAGGTGGAAAATGAGAAAATCACACTGTAGGACCAGAATTGCAAAACAAAAAACTTGAAAAATATCAAAAATGAGAAAATCACACTGTAGGACCCAGAATATGCCGAGAAACCCTGAAAACGAAGAAAATTAAAAATATACGCTGGGGGAACCAGATTATGGCGAGAAACCATGAAAAAATTGGACAATGAAAATTCTCACTGTATTACCCAGAATATGGCAATCAACCCTGAAAAAAGTAGATAACTATAAACTCACACTGATGGACCCGGAATATGGCGAGAAAACCTGAAAAAGGTGGAAAATGAGAAAATCACACTGTAGGACCAGAATTGCAAAACAAAAAACTTGAAAAATGTCAAAAATGAGAAAATCAAACTGTAGGACCCAGAATAGGCCGAGTAACCCTGAAAAACGTGGAAAATTAAAAATACACGCTGTAGGACCCAGAATATGGCAAGAAACCCTGAAAGAATTAGAAAATTAAAAACTCACACTGAAGGACCCGGAATATGGCGAGAAAACCTGAAAAAGGTGGAAAATGAGAAAATCACACTGTAGGACCCAGAATTACGAAAAAACTTTAAAAACGTGGAAAATGAGAAAATCACTCTTCAGGACCCAAAATATGCCAAGAAACCGTGAAAAACGTGAAAATTAAAAATTCACACTGTCAGACCCACATTATGGCGAGAAACCTTGAAAAAAATTGGACAATAAAAATCCACACTGTATTACCCAGAATACGGCCAGCAACCCTGAAAAAAGTAGATAACTATAAACTCACACTGATGGACGAGGATATGGCTAGAAAACATGAAAAAGGTGGAAAATGAGAAAATCACACTGCAGGACCCAGAATATGCTGAGAATCCCTGAAAATCGTGGAAAATTAAAAATTCACACTGAAGGACCCGGAATTTGGCGAGAAAACCTGAAAAACGAGGAAAATTAAAAATTCACACTGTATTACCCAAAATATGGGGAGAAATACTGAAAAACGTGGAAAATTAAAAATTCACACTGCAGGACCTGGAATATGGCAAGAAATCCTGAAAAACTTGGAAACGAGAATATCACACTGTAGGACCCAGAATATGATGAAAAAACCTGGAAAACGTGGAAAATTAAAAATTCACACTGAAGGAATCAGAATATGGCGAGAAAACCTGAAAAAACGAGGAAAATTAAAAACTCACACTGTAGGACCTAGATTATGGCGAGATAACCTGAAAAAGGTGGAAAATGAGAAAATCACATGTAGGACCCAGAATTGTGAGAAAACCTGAAAAAGGTTGAAAACGAGAAAATAACACTGCAGGAGCCAGAATATGCTGAGAAAACCTGAAAAACATTGAAAATTAAATATTCACACTATAGGACCCTGAATATGGCGAGAAACACTGAAAAAGGAAAAAAACGAGAAAATCACACTGTAATAATCAGAATATGACGAAATAACTTAAAAACGTGGAAAATTTAAAATTCACACTGTAGTACCCAGAATATGGCAAGAAAACCTTAAAAACTAGCAATTAAAAAACTCACACTGAAGGACCCCAAATATGGCGAGAAAACCTGAAAAACATGGAAATGAAAAAATCACACTGTAGAACCAGATTATGACGAAGAAACCTGAAAAATGTGGAAAAATAAAAATTCACCCTCAAGGACCCGGATATAGCGAGCAAAACTGAAAAATGAGGAAAATTAAAATCTCACACTGAAGGACCCAGAATATGGCAAGAAAACCTGTAAAACCTAGAAAATTAAATATTCACACTGGAGGACACAGAATATTTTGAGAAACTGTAAAATCTTGAAAATTAAAAATTCACTCTAAAGGACCAGAATATGGCAAGAAACCTTGAAAAACGTGGAAAATTAAAAATTCACACTGAAGAACCTGGAATATGGCAAGAAAATAAGAAAAACGTGGAAATGAGAAAATCACACTGTATGACCTTGAATATGGCGAGAAAACCTGAAAAACGAGGAAAATTAAAAACTCACACTGAAGGACCCAGAATATGGCGAGAAAACCTGAAAAACATGGAAAATTAAATATTCACAAAGTAGAACCCAGGATAGGGAGAGAAACACTGAAAAAAGTGGAAAATTAAAAATTCACACTCTAGGAACAGAATATGGCAAGAAAACTTGAAAAACGTGGAAAATCGAAAATTCACACTGTAGGACTCAGAATATGCCGAGAAGACCTGAAAAAGTTGGAAAATGAGAAAATCACACTGAAGGACCCAGAATATGACGAAAAAAACTTAAAAAGGTTTAAAATTAAAAATTCATACTGTAGGACACAGAACATGGCAAGAAAACCTGAAAAACGTGAAAAATTTAAAATTCACACTGTAGGATGCAGAATATGGCGAGAAACACTGAAAAAAGTAAAAAATTTAAATCTCACACTGAAGGACCCTGAATATGTCGAGAAAACCTGAAAAAGGTGGAAAATGAGAAAATCACACTATAGGACCCAGAATTGCGAAAAAAAATTGAAAAACGTCGAAAATGAGAAAATCACACTGTAGGACCCAGAATATGCCGAGAAACCCTGAAAAATGTGCAAAATTAAACATACACGCTGTAGGACCCAGAATATGGCAACAAACCATGAAAAAACTAAAAAACTGAAAACTCACACTGAAGGACCACGAATATGGTGAGAAAACATGAAAAAGGTGGTTAATGACAAAATCAACTGTAGGACCCAGAATATGATGAAAAAAACTTAAAAACGATTAAAATTAAAAATTCACACTGTAGGACCCCGAATATGGTGAGAAAATCTGAAAATGTTTAAAAATGAGAAAAATACACTGTAGGACCCAGAATATGCTGAGAAACCCAGAAAAACGAGGAAAAATAAAAATATGCTTTGAAGGAGCCAGATTATGACAGGAAACCCTGAAAAAAGTAGAAAATTAAAAACTTACACGGAAGGACCCTGAATATGGCAAGAATACCTGAAAAAGGTGGAAATAGAGAATAATCACACTGTAGGACACAGAATTGCGAAAAAACATGAAAAACGTAGAAAATGAGAAAATCACACTGTAGAACCCAGAATTACGAAAAAATTTATAAAACGTGGAAAATGAGAAAATCACACTGCAGGACCTAGAATATGCTGAGTAACCCTGAAAAACATGAAAATTAAAAATTCACACTGTCGGACACAGAATATGGCGAGAAACCATGAAAAAAGTGGAAAATTAAAAATTCACACTGTATTACCCAGAATATGGCGAGAAATACTGAAAAACATGGAAAATTAAAAATTCACCCTGAAGGACCTGGAATATGGCAAGAAAACCTGAAAAACGAGAAAATGAGAAAAATCACACTGTAGTACCCAGAATATGACGAAAAAACCTGAAAAACGTGTAAAATTAAAAACTCACACTGAATGACCCAGAATATGGCAAGAAAACCTGAAAAAAGTAAAAAACTAAAAATTCACACTGAAAGACCCCGAATATGGCGAGAAAACCTGAAAAAGGTGGAAAATGAGAATAAATGACTGTAGGACCCAGAATTGCGAAAAAACTTGAAAAACTTCGAAAATGAGAAAATCACACTTTAGGACCCAGAATATGCCGAGAAACCCTGAAAAACGTGGAAAATTGAAAATACGCGCTGTTGGACCCAGAATATGGTGAGAAACCGGAAAAACGTGGTAAATTAAAAATACACTCTGTTGGACCCAGAATATGGCAAGAAACCCTGCAAAAGGTGAAAAATGAGAAAATCACACTGTAAGACCCAGAATTACGAAAAAACCTGAAAAACTTGGAAAATGAGAAAATCACACTGCAGGAAACAGAATATGCCGAGAAACCCTGAAAAACGTGGAAAATTAAAAATTCACACTGAAGGACCCGGAATATAGCGAGAAAACCTTAAAAAAGGTGGAAAATGAGAAAATCACATGTAGAACCCAGAATAGCGAAAAAACTTGAAAAAGGTGAAAAATGAGAAAATCACACTGCAGGACCCAGAATATGCTGAGAAACCCTGATAATCATGGAAAATTAAATGTTCACACTGTAGGACCCAGAATATGCCTAGAAACCCTTGAAAAACTTGGAAAAATAAAATACACGCTGTAGGAACCAGAATATATTGAGAAACCCTGAAAAAGTAGGAAATCAAAAACTCACACTGAAGGACCCCGAATATGGGGAGAAATCCTAAAAAACGTGGAAATGAGAAAATCACACTCTAGGACCCAGAATATGACGAAAAAACCTGAAAAACATGGAAAATTAAAAATTCACACTGAAGGTCCGGGAATATGGTGAGAAAACCTGAAAAACGAGGAAAATTAAAAACACAAACTGAAGGACCCAGAATATGGCGAGAAAACATGAAAAACATGGAAAATTAAATATTCACACTGTAGGACCCAGAATATGGCGAGAAACACTGAAAAAGGAGGAAAATGAGAAAATCACACTATAGGACCAGAATATGGCAAGAAACCTTGAAAAACGTGGAAAATTAAAAATTCACAATGTAGGACCCAGAATATGCTGAGAAAATCTGAAAAAGTTGGATAATGAGAATATCAAACTGTAGGACCCAGAACATGACGAAAAAAACTTAAAAACGTTTAAAATTAAAAAATCAAACTGTAGGACCTGAATATGGCGAGAAACCCTGAGAATCGTGGAAAATTTAAAAATCACACTGTAGGACGCAGAATATGGTGATTAACCCTGTAAAAAGTGGAATATTAAAAACTCACACTGAAGTACCCCGAAATTGGCAAGAAAACCTGAAAAAGGTGGAAAATGAAAAAAATCACACTGTAGGACCCAAAATATGCTGAGTAACCCTGAAAAACTTGGAAAATTAAAAATACACGCTGTAGGACCCAGAATATGGCAAAAAACCCTGAAAGAATTAGAAAATTAAAAACTCACACTGAAGGAACCGGAATATGGCAAGAAAACCTAAAAAGTGGAAAGTCTCTCTCTGTCTCTCTCTCTATGTCTCTCTCTGTCTCTCTCTTTCTCTATCTCTGTCTCTCTCTATTTCTCTCTGTCTCTATCTGTCTCTCTCTCTGTCTCTCTCTGTCTCTCTCTCTCTCTCTGTCTCTCTCTTTCCCTCTCTCTGTCTCTCTCTGTCTCTATCTCTGTCTCTATCTGTCTCTCTCTCTGTCTCTCTCTGTCTCTCTCTCTCTCTGTCTCTCTCTTTTCCTCTCTCTGTCTCTCTCTGTCTCTATCTCTGTTTCTCTCTGTCTCTCTCTGTCACTCTGTCTCTCTCTGTCTCTCTCTGTCCCTCTCTGTCTCTCTCTGTGTCTTTCTTTGTCTCTCTTTGTCTCTCCCTGTCTCTCTCTGTCTCTCTCTTTATGTCTCTCTCTGTCTCTCTCTTTCTCTCTCTCTGTATCTCTCTGTCTCTCTTTGTCTCTCTCTGTGTTTTTCTTTGTCTCTCTTTGTCTCTCTCTGTAACTCTCTCTATGTCTCTCTCAGTCTCTCTCTTTCTCTATCTCTGTCTCTCTCTGTTTCTCTCTGTCTCTATCTCTCTGTGTGTCTCTTTCTTTCCCTCTCTCTGTCTCTATCTCTTTCTCTCTATGTCTCTCTCTGTCACTCTGTCTCTCTCTGTCTCTCTCTGTCTCTCTCTGTCTATCTGTCTCTCTCTGTCTCTCTCTGTCTCTCTCTCTGTCTCTCTCTGTCTCTCTCTGTGTCTTTCTTTGTCTCTCTCTGTCTCTCTGTCTCTCTCTGTCTCTCTCTGTGTCTCTCTCTATCTCTCTCTCTGTCTCTCTCTGGCTCTCTCTGTCTCTCTCAATGTATCTCTCTGTCTCTCTATGTCTCTCTCTGTGTCTTTCTTTGTCTCTCTCTGTCTCTCTCTGTCTCTCTCTGTCTCTCTGTGTGTCTCTCTCTGTCTCTCTCTCTATCTCTGTCTCTCTCTGTCTTTCTCACTCTGTCTCTGTCTCTCTCTTTCTCTCTGTCTCTCTCTTTCTCTCTGTCTATCTCTGTCTCTATCTCTGTCTCTCTCTGTCCTTCTGACTCTTTCTGTCTCTCTCTGTCTCTCTCTCTGTCTCTCTCTGTCTCTCTCCTTCTCTCTGTCTGTCTCTCTCTTTCCCTCTCTCTGTCTCTCTCTGTCTCTATCTCTGTCTCTCTCTGTCTCTCTCTGTAACTCTGTCTCTCTCTGTCTCTCTCTGTCTCTCTCTGTCTATCTGTCACTCTCTGTCTCTATCTCTGTATCTCTCTGTCTCTGTCTTTCTCTGTGTCTTTCTTTGTCTCGCTCTGTCTCTCTCTGTCTCTCTCTGTCTCTCTCTCTATGTCTCTCTTTGTCTCTCTCTTTCTCTATCTCTGTCTCTCTCTGTTTCTCTCTGTCTCTATCTGTCTCTCTCTCTGTCTCTCTCTGTCTCTCTCTGTCTCTCTCTGTCTCTCTCTTTCCTTCTCTCTGTCTCTCTCTGTCTCTATTTCTGTCTCTCTCTGTCTCTCTCTGTCACTCTGTCTCTCTCTGTCTCTCACTGTCTCTCTCTGTCTCTCTCTGTCTATCTGACTATCTCTGTCTCTCTCTGTCTCTCTCTCTTTCTCTGTCTCTGTCTCTCTCTGTCTCTCTCTGTCACTCTGTCTCTCTCTGTTTCTCTCTGTCTCTATCTGTCTCTCTGTCTCTATCTGTCTCTCTCTGTCTCTCTCTGTCCCTCACTCTGTATCTCTCTGTCTCTATCTCTGTCTCTCTCTGTCTCTCTCTGTCACACTGTCCCTCTCTGTCTCTCTCTGTCTCTCTCTCTATCTCTCTCTCTCTCTGTCTCTCTTTGTCTCTCTCTGTCTAACTCTATCTGTCTCTGTCTCTCTCTGTCTCCATCTGTCACTCTGTCGGTCTCTCTCTGTCTCTCTCTGTCCCTTCTGTCTCTATCTCTGTATCTCTCTGTCTCTCTCTCTGTCTCTCTGTCTCTCTCTGTGTCTCTGTCTCTCTCTGTCTCTCTCTGTCTCTCTCAATGTATCTCTCTGTCTCACTATGTCTCTCTCTGTGTCTTTCTTTGTCTCTCTCTGTCTCTTTCTGTCTCTCTCTGTGTCTCTCTCTGTCTCTCTTTCTCTATCTCTGTCTCTCTCTGTCTTTCTCACTCTGTCTCTGTCTCTCTCTGTCCCTCTCTCTGTCTCTCTCTGTCTCTATCTCTGTCTCTCTCTGACTCTCTCTGTCTCTCTCTTTCTCTCTGTCTCTCTCTCTTTATCTCTCTGTCTCTCTCTGTCTCTCTCTGTCTCTCTCTGTCTCTCTCTCTCTGTGTCTCTCTCTGTCTTTCTCTGTCTCTATCTCTGTCTCTCTCTGTCTTTCTCTGGGTCTTCCTTTGTCTCTCTCTGTCTGTCTCTGTCTCACTCTCTGTCTTTCTCTGTCTCTCTCTGTGTCTCTCTCTGTCTTTCTCTGTCCCTATCTCTATCTCTCTCTGTCTCTCTCTGTCCTTCTGACTCTTTCTGTCTCTCTCTCTGTGTCTCTCTGTGTCTCTCTGTCTCTCTCTATGTCTTTCATTGTCTCTCTCTGTCTCTCTCTGTCTATCTCTCTGTCTCTCTCTGTCTCTCTCTGTCTCTCTCTGTCTCTATCTCTGTCTCTCTCTGTCTCTCTCTGTCTCTCTATATATCTCTTAATGTATCTCTCTGTCTCTCTATGTCTCTCTCTGTGTCTTTCTTTGTCTCTCTCTGTCTCTCTCTCTCTCTGTGTCTCACTCTGTCTCTCTCTGTCTCACTCTCTGTCTCTGTCTCTGTCTCTCTCTCTGTCTCTCTCTGTCTCTCTCTCTAAATCTGTCTCTCTCTGTATTTCTCACTCTGTCTCTGTCTCTCTCTGTCCCTCTCTCTGTCTCTCTCTGTCTCTATCTCTGTCTCTCTCTGACTCTCTCTGTCTCTCTCTTTCTCTCTGTCTCTCTCTGTCTCTCTTTGTCTCTCTCTCTGTATCTCTCTGTGTCTCTCTGTGTCTCTCTGTGTCTCTCTCTGTGTCTCTCTGTGTCTCTCTCTGTCTCTCTTTGTGTCTCTCTGTGTCTCTCTGTGTCTCTCTGTCTCTCTCTGTCTCTCTCTGTCTCTCTCTGTCTATCTCTGTCTCTCTCAATGTATCTCTTTGTCTCTCTATGTCTCTCTCTGTGTCTTTCTTTGTCTCTCTCAGTCTCTCTCTCTCTCTCTGTCTCACTCTGTCTCTCTCTCTGTCTCTCTTTGTCTCTCTCTCTGTATCTCTCTGTCTCTCTCTGTCTCTCTCTGTCTCTCTCTCTGTGTCTCTCTCTGTCTTTCTTTTTCTCTATCTATATCGCTCTCTGTCTCTCTCTGTGTCTTTTTTTGTCTCTCTCTGTCTCTCTCTGTCTCTCTCTGTCTCTCTTAGTCTCTCTCTGTGTCTTTCATTGTCTCTCTCTGTCTCTCTCTGTCTTTCGGTGTCTCTCTCTCTGTCTCTCTCTGTCTCACTCTCTGTCTCTCTCTGTCTCTATCTCTGTCTCTCTCTGTTTCTCTCTGTCTGTCTCTGTCTGTCTATGTCTATCTCTGTCTCTCTCTGTGTCTCTCTGTGTCTCTCTCTGTGTCTCTCTGTGTCTCTCTGTCTCTCTCTGTGTCTCTCTCTGTCTCTCTCTGTCTCTATCTCTGTCTCTCTCTGTCTCTCTATGTCTCTCTCAATGTATCTCTCTGTCTCTCTATGTCTCTCTCTGTGTCTTTCTTTGTCTCTCTCTGTCTCTCTCTTTCTGTGTCTCACTCTGTCTCTCTCTGTCTCTCTCTCTGTCTCTGTCTCTCTCTCTGTCTCTCTCTGTCTCTCTCTCTAACTCTGTCTCTCTCTGTATTTCTCACTCTGTCTCTGTCTCTCTCTGTCTCTCTCTCTGTCTCTCTCTGTCTCTATCTCTGTCTCTCTCTGACTCTCTCTGTCTCTCTCTTTCTCTCTGTCTCTCTCTGTCTCTCTTTGTCTCTCTCTCTGTATCTCTCTGTGTCTCTCTGTGTCTCTCTGTGTCTCTCTCTATGTCTAACTGTGTCTCTCTCTGTCTCTCTCTGTGTCTCTCTGTGTCTCTCTGTGTCTCTCTGTCTCTCTCTGTGTCTCTCTCTGTCTCTCTCTGTCTATCTCTGTCTCTCTCTGTCTCTCTCAATGTATCTCTCTGTCTCTCTATGTCTCTCTCTGTGTCTTTCTTTGTCTCTTCTATGTCTCTCTCTGTCTCTCTCTCTGTCTCCCTCAGTCTCTCTCTGTGTCTCTCTCTGTCTTTCTCTGTGTCTCTCTGTGTCTCTCTGTGTCTCTCTGTCTCTCTTTGTCTCTCTGTCTGTATCTCTCTGTCTCTCTGTCTCTCTCTGTCTCTCTTTGTCTCTCTCTCTGTATCTCTCTGTGTCTCTCTGTGGCTCTCTGTGTCTCTCTCTGTGTCTCTCTGTGTCTCTCTCTGTCTCTCTTTGTGTCTCTCTGTGTCTCTCTGTGTCTCTCTGTCTCTCTTTGTCTCTCTGTCTGTATCTCTCTGTCTCTCTCTGTCTCTCTCTCTCAGTGTCTCCCTCTGTCTTTCTTTGTCTCTATGTCTGACTCTCTCTGTCTCTCTTGTGTCTTTCTTTGTCTCTTCTATGTCTCTCTCTGTCTCTCTCTCTGTCTCCCTCAGTCTCTCTCTGTGTCTCTCTCTGTCTTTCTCTGTCTCTATCTCTGTCTCTCTGTCTCTCTTTGTCTCTCTCTGTCCTTCTGTATCTTTCTGTCTCTCTCTGTCTCTCTCTCTGTATCTCTCTGTCTCTCTCTGTCTCTCTCTGTGTCTTTCTTTGTCTCTCTCTGTCTCTCTCTGTCTCTTTGTGTCTCTCTCTATCTCTCTCTGTCTCTCTCTGTCTCTATCTCTGTCTCTCTCTGTCTCTCTCTGTCTGTCTCTGTCTCTCTGTGTCTCTCTCTCTGTCTCTCTCTGTGTCTCTCTCTGTGTGTCTCTGTCTCTCTCTGTTTCTCTCTGTGTCTCTCTCTGTCTCTAACTCTGTCTCTCTCTGTCTCTCTGACTCTCTCTGTATCTCTCTGTCTCTCTCTGTGTTTTTCTTTGTCTCTCTCTGTCTCTCTCTGTCTCTCTCTCTGTCTCTCTCTGTCTCTCTCTGTCTCTCTGTGTTTTTCTTTGTCTCTCTCTGTCTCTCTCTGTGTCTCTTTCTGTCTCACTCTGTCTCTCTCTGTCTCTCTCTCTGTCTCTCTCTCTGTCTCTCTCTGTCTCTCTCTCTCTTTCTCACTCTGTGTATCTATGTCTCTCTCTGTGTCTCTCTCTGTCTCACTCTGTCTTTCTCTGTCTCTCTCTGTCTCTCTCTCTGTCTCTCTGTCTCTCTTTGTCTCTCTCTGTCTCTATCTCTGTCTCTCTCTGTCTCTCTCTGTCTCTCTCTGTCTGTCTCTGTCTCTCTGTGTGTCTCTCTCTGTGTCTCTCTGTGTCTCTCTCTGTGTCTCTCTCTGTCTCTCTGTCTTTCTCAATGTATCTCTCTGTCTCTCTATGTCTCTCTCTGTCTTTCTTTGTCTCTTTCTGTCTCTCTCTGTCTCTCTCTGTCTCTCTATGTGACTGTCAGTGGCCCCACACAGCCTCACATATACTTCTAAAAATTTAAAGAAGGGTGTGGCCACTCTAAAAGCTCAACAATTAACAGCATTGTCTCCTCTTCCAGAGTACCTGGGATCAACTACCAGCAACTATATGGTGGCCCATCTCCAGTTCCAGGGGATCAGACAGACAGACATACAGACAGTGATAAAAATGGCAGGCCTGCCTGGTCTTTCTTTCTTTCTTATCCTTTTTAAAAAATGTTTATTTATATATTTATTTATGTATTTATTAGATATAAGTACACTGTAGCTGTCTTCAGACACTCCAGAAGAGGGTGTCAGATTCTGGAGAATCTAAATCCCTCTTATGGTCTGCATATGATGTACATAAACACAGCCTCACATATACTTCTAAAAATTTAAAGATGTGTGGGGCCACTGAGAGGGCTCAACAATTAACAGCATTGTCTCCTCTTTCAGAGAACCTGGGATCAACTACCAGCAACTTTATGGTAGCCCATCTCCAGTTCCAGGGGATCAGACAGACAGACAGACAGACAGACAGAGATAAGGATGGCAGGCCTGCCTGGTCTTACTTTCTATCTTATCCTTTTTAAAAAATGTTTATTTATTTATTTATTTACTTATGTATTTATTATATATAAGTACACTGTAGCTGTCTTCAGTCACTCCAGTAGAGGGTGTCAGATTCTGGAGAATCTAAATCCTCTTATAATCTGAATATGATGTACATAAACACAGCCTCACTTATACTTCTAAATATTTAAAGAAGTGTGGGGCCATTGAAAGGGCTCAACAATTAACAGCATTGTCTCCTCTTCCAGAGTACATGGGATCAACTACCAGCAACTATATGGTGGCCCATCTCCAGTTCCAGGGGATCAGACAGACAGACATACAGACAGTGATAAGGATGGCAGGCCTGCCTGGTCTTTCTTTCTTTCTTATCCTTTTTTAAAAAATGATTATTTATATATTTATTTATGTATTTATTAGATATAAGTACACTGTAGCTGTCTTCAGACACTCCAGAAGAGGGTGTCAGATTCTGGAGAATCTAAATCCCTCTTATGGACTGCATATGATGTACATAAACACAGCCTCACATATACTTCTAAAAATTTAAAGATGTGTGGGGCCACTGAGAGGGCTCAACAATTAACAGCATTGTCTCCTCTTTCAGGGAACCTGGGATAAACTACCAGCACCTTATGGTGGCCCATCTCCAGTTCCAAGGGATCAGACAGACAGACAGACAGAGAGACAGAGATAAAGATGGCAGGCCTGACTGGTCTTTCTTTATTTCTTATACTTTTTTAAAAATGTTTATTTATTTATTTATTTATTTATTAGATATAAGTACACTGTAGCCGTCTTCAGACACTCCAGAAGATGGTGTCAGATTCTGGAGAATCTAAATCCCTCTTATGGTCTGAATATGATGTACATAAACACAGCCTCACATATACTTCTAAAAATTAAAAATGGGTGGGGCCACTGAAAGGGCTCAACAATTAACAGCATTGTCTCCTCTTCCAGAGAACCTCGGATCAACTACCAGCACCTACAAGGTGGCCCATCTCCAGTTCCAGGGGATCAGACAGACAGACAGACAGGCAGAGATAAAGATGGCAGGCCTGCCTGGTCTTTCTTTCTTTCTTATCCTTTTTAAAAAATATTTATTTATTTATTTATTTATTTATTTATTTATGTATTTCTTAGATATAAGTACACTGTAGCTTTCTTTAGACACTCCAGAGGAGGGTGTCAGATTCTGGAGAATGTAAATCCCTCTTATGGTCTGCATATGATGTACATAAACACAGCCTCACATATACTGAGCTGAGGTGTCACAGGCCAACTGCTGGAATTTCTGAGTACCACCTAGATAGAGAAAAGCTATGCTGTGGTTGCTTAATTTATGTATTTTATTATTTCTATTTGTTGTTTTGTTTTGTTTTATTTGTTTTTAGAGAAGTCCTCTGTCTGTAGCTCTGGCTGACCCAGGACTGCCTACTTGTGTTAATTAGGGTTTCACAGCTGAGAACAGACACCAAGAGCAAGGTAAGGCTTAGAAAACCCTACATTCAGTGGTGGCTCAAGCTCTTAATGAGAGCACTCTGTAGGCAGAGGCAGTCAGTTTCTGAGTTCGAGGCCACCCTGGTGAAAGACAGGGCTAGGGTAGGGGCTAGGGTGAGGAAAGGAAGAAAGGAAAGAAGGAAAGAAAGAAAGGAAAGAAGAAAAGAAAGAAAGAAAAAGTTTTTATAAAAGTTTTATAAAAAGTGTTAAAGTTTTTAAAAATTAAAAAAAAAAAAATACCAGATCACCATCACACAGCATTGGCTGTCTTCAGGTGTATCCTTTCAGCCTCCAAAACAAAAAACAATGGCTGGCTGTCTTCAGGTGTATCCTATTCTCGAGTCTTATTTCCAACCTTAGAGCTGGGCTGAGATGCCTCATTATGTAATTGCAAACCTTCCTTGGTTTGTCCATTCCATTTCTAAGACTAACAGGCCTTTTTCTATTTATTGAATATGCTCATGACTGTCCTTTAGATATAGTAAATAAAACTGTTGCTTATAAAACTAGTTTTCTAGGAATTTTTAAAGGGCAATGGCAGAGTTTATTTATAAAAAAATATTTTGCATTTATTTATTTGTGTGAGTGATGAAGCTCAGGTCTTCAAACTTGTCAGGAGGTATGATTACCTCCCCTCTCTCTCAACCCCTCTCTCTCCTCTCTCAATGATTGTGTAAGAATGTTTTGCATGTGTATGCTGTGCCCACAGACTCCAGAACAGAGTATTAGATCCCCTGGAACTGGAGATGGGCCACCATATATAATACTGGTAATTGAGCCCAGGTTCTCTGGAAGAGGAGACAATGCTCTTAATTGTTGAGCCCTCTCTGTAGCCACATCTATCTTTTTTTTTTTTTTGAGTATATGTGAGGCTGTGTTTATATACATCATATGCAGACAATAAGAATGATTTAGATTCTTCAGAATCTGACACCCTCTTCTGGACTGTCTGAAGATAGCTACAGCATACTTAAATATAATAAATAAATAAATCTTTGAAAAGAAAAGGAAAAGTAAAAAAGAAAGAACAGGCCTGTCATATGCATGTTCATAGAGGAAAATGGAAGAGACCCCAATCTAACCTCAGCAGGGTGCTTCCTTCTGGATGGTAGCTCACAGTTTCATCCCAGCAAGACAGGCAAATCACTGAGTTCAAGGACAGTAAGGTTCAGGACAGCCAAGGTTAGGAAGGAAAAGGGTCTATGTTGAGAATACAAACCGACAAAACAACAACTAGGAAAAAGAAGTGACAGTGTAACTTGGGGTAGGGTACCAACAAGAGAAAGCTTTCTGTTACCACTTACAAACACCAGTAGCCTTGCACCCTTCTGCCCAGGTCCCTGCCTTCCTTTCTAGGAATTCTAAGGATGCCAGGGGGTGGGGGAATCCAGATTAACTTTTTAAAAACAAAGACTTGGCCTTTGATGTCTATAGGAAGCCCTTCTCAGTGCCTTTAACTACCACTGAACTTTCAGGGCTGTGACTCAACTGTAACAAGGAACAGGGCTAAGAACTTGCAGCCTTTGAAAACAACTATTTTTTTAAAGTGGGGGACACAAATCAGCAGTAGAACCCCTCAGGTTCAGCCATAATACTTGTTAGGGAAAGAGACTCAATGTCCGGAGCTGAGGTCTCATGGGTGAACTGCTTCAAGTTCTGAGTATCATTGAAAGAAAGAAAAGATATCATGTGGTTGCTTAATTTATTTATTTTATTATTTCTATTTTTTGTTTTCTTTTGTTTTGTTTTAGAAAAGGCCTCAGTCTGTAGCTATGGCTGACCTAGGACAGACTACATGTGTTAATTAGGGTTTCACAGCTGAGAAACAGACCATACCTATGTAAGACTTAGAAAACCCAACAGTCAGTGGTGGCTCGAGCTCTTGATGAGAGCACTCTGGAGGCAGAGGCAGTCAGTTTCTGAGTTCGAGGCCAGCCTGGTTAAAGACAGGGATAGGCAGGACTAGGCAAGGCAGGGATGGGCTAGGCTAGGCTAGGCAAGGGGCTGGGCTAGTCAAGGCAAGGGACTAGGCTAGGCTACTCAAGGGGCTAGGCAAGACAGACAGACAGAGAGAAAGACAGACAAGGATGGCAGGCCTGCCTGGTTTTTCTTTCTTTCTTATCCCTTTTAAAAAATGTTTATTTATTTATTTATTTATGTATGTATTTATTAGATATAAGTACACTGTAGCTGTCTTCAGACACTCCAGAAGAGGGTGTCAGATTCTGGAGAATCTATATCCCTCTTATGGTCTGCATATGATGTACATAAACACAGCCTAACATATACTTCTAAAAATTTAAAGATAGGTGGAGCCACTGAAAGGGCTCAACAATTAACAGCATTGTCTCCTCTTCCAGAGAACCTGGGATCAACTAACAGCAAATATATGGTGGCCCATCTCCAGTTCCAGGGGATCAGACAGACAGACAGACATACAGACAGATAGAGTTAAGGATGGCAGGCCTACCTGGTCTTTCATTCTTTCTTATCCTTTTTAAAAAATGTTTATTAATTTAAGTATGTATTTATTAGATTTAAGTAAACTGTAGCTGTCTTCAAACACTCCCGAAGAGGGTGTCAGATTCTCGAGAATCTATATCACTCTTATGGTCTGCATATGATGTACATGAACACAGCCTCAAATATACTTCTAAAAATTTAAAGATGGGTGTGGCCACTGAAAGGGCTCAACAATTATCAGCACTGACTCCTCTTCCAGAGAACCTGGGATCAACTACCAGCAATTATATGGTGGCCCATCTCCAGTTCCAGGGGATCAGACAGACAGACAGACAGACAAGGATGGCAGGCCTGCCTGGTCTCTCTTTCTTTATTATCATTTTTTAAAAATGTTTATTTGTTTATTTATGAATTTATTAGATATAAGTACACTGTAGCTGTCTTCAGACACTCCAGAAGAGGGTGTCAGATTCTGGAGAATCTAAATCCCTCTTATGGTCTGCATATTCGGTACATAAACACAGCCTCGCATATACTTCTAAAAATTTAAAGATGGGTGGGGCCACTGAAAGGGCTCAACAATTAACAGCATTGTCTCCTCTTCCAGAGAACCTGGGATCAACTACAAGCAACTCTATGGTGGCCCATATCCAGTTCCAGAGGATCACACAGACAGACAGACAGACAGAGATAAGGATGGCAGGCCTGCCTGGTCTTTCTTTCTTTCTTATCGTTTTTAAAAAATGTTTATTTCTTTATTTATGTATTTATTAGATATAAGTACACTGTATCCGTCATAGACACTCCAAAAGACGGTGTCAGATTCTGGAGAATATAAATCCCTCTTTAATGGTCTGAATATGATGTACATAAACACAGCATCACATTTACTTCTAGAAATTTAAAGATGGGTGGGGCCACTGAAAGGGCTGAACAATTAACAGCATTGTCTCCTATTCAGAAGACCTGGGATCAACTACCAGCAACTATTCGTGGCCCATCTCCAGTTCCCAGGGATCAGATAGACAGACAGACAGACAGACAGATATGGATCGCAGGCCTGCCTGGTCTTTCTTTCTGTCTTATCCTTTTTAAAAAATATTTATTTATTTATTTATTTATTTATTTATTTATTTATTTATTTATTTATGTATTTAGTAGATATAAGTACACTGTAGCTGTTCAGACACTCCAGAAGAGGGTGTCAGATTCTGGAGAATCTAAATCCCTCTTATGGTCTGCATATGATGTACATAAACACAGCCTCACATATACTTCTAAAAATTTAAAGAAGGGTGGGGCCACTCTAAAAGCTCAAGAATTAACAGCATTGTCTCCTCTTCCAGAGTACCTGGGATCAACTACCAGCAACTATATGGTAGCACATCTCCAGTTCCAGGGGATCAGACAGACAGACAGATAGACAGAGATAAGGATGGCAGGCCTGCCTGGTCTTTCTTTCTTTCTTATCCTTTTTAAAAAATGTTTATTTATTTATTTATTTATTTATGTTTTTATTATATATAAGTACACTGTAGCTGTCTTCAGACACTCCAGTAGAGGGTTTCAGATTCTGGAGAATCTAAATCCTCTTATAATCTGAATATGATGTACATAAACACAGTCTCACATATACTTCTACATATTTAAAGAAGTGTGGGGCCACTGAAAGGGCTCAACAATTAAGAGCATTGTCTCCTCTTCCAGAGAACCTTGGATCAACTACCAGCAACTATATGGTTGCCCATCTCCAGTTCCCTTGGATCAGATAGACAGACAGGCAGAGATATGGATGGCAGGCCTGCCTGGTCTTTCTTTCTTTCTTATCCTTTTTAAAAAAATGTTTATTTATTTATTTATTTATTTAGTAGATATAAGTACACTGTAGCTGTTCAGACACTCCAGAAGAGGGTGTCAGATTCTGGAGAATCTAAATCCCTCTTATGGTCTGCATATGATGTACATAAACACAGCCTCACATATACTTCTAAAAATTTAAAGAAGGGTGGGGCCACTCTAAAAGCTCAACAATTAACAGCATTGTCTCCTCTTCCAGAGTACCTGGGATCAACTACCAGCAACTATATGGTGGCCCATCTCCAGGTCCAGGGGATCAGACAGACAGACATACAGACAGTGCTAAGGATGGCAGGCCTGCCTGGTTTTTCTTTCTTTTTTATCCTTTTTAAAAAAATGTTTATTTATTTATTTATTTATTTATTTATTTATTTATTTATGTATTTAGTATATATAAGTACAGTGCAGCTGTTCAGACACTCCAGAAGAGGGTGTCAGATTCTGGAGAATCTAAATCCCTCTTATGGTCTGCATATGATGTACATAAACACAGCCTCACATATACTACTAAAAATTTAACGATGGGTGGGGCCACTGAAAGCGCTCAACAATTAACAGCATTGTCTCCTCTTCCAGAGAACCTGGGATCAACTACCAGCAACTATATGGTGGCCCATCTCCAGGTCCAGGGGATCAGACAGAGAGAAAGACAGACAAGGATGGCAGGCCTGCCTGGTTTTTCTTTCTTTCTTATCCCTTTTAAAAAATGTTTATTTATTTATTTATTTATTTATTTATTTATTTATGTATTTATTAGATATACGTACACTGTAGCTGTCTTCAGACACTCCAGAAGAGGGTGTCAGATTCTGGAGAATCTATATCCTTCTTATGGTCTGCATATGATGTACATACACACAGCCTCACATTTACATCTAAAAATTTAAAGATGTGTGGGGCCAATGAAAGGGATCAACAATTAACAGCATTGTCTCCTCTTATAGAGAACCTGGGATCAACTACCAGCAACTATATGGTGGCCCATCTCCAGTTCCAGGGGATCAGACAGACAGACAGACATACAGACAGATAGAGTTAAGGATGGCAGGCCTACCTTGCCTTTCCTTCTTTCTTATCCTTTTAAAAAAATGTTTATTAATTTAAGTATGTATTTATTAGATATAAGTAAACTGTAGCTGTCTTCAAACACTCCCGAAGAGGGTGTCAGATTCTCGAGAATCTATATCCCTCTTATGGTCTGCATATGATGTACATGAACACAGCCTCACATATACTTCTAATAATTTAAAGATGGGTGGGGCCACTGAAAGGGCTCAACAATTAACAGCACTGACTCCTCTTCCAGAGAACCTGGGATCAACTACCAGCAATTATATAGTGGCCCATCTCCAGTTCCAGGGGATCAGACAGACAGACAGACAGACAAGGATGGCAGGCCTGCCAGGTCTTTCTTTATTTCTTATACTTTTTAAAAAATGTTTATTTATTTATTTATTTATTTATTTATTTATTTATTTATTAGATATAAGTACACTGTAGCCGTCTTCAGACACTCCAGAAGAGGGTGTCAGATTCTGGAGAATCTAAATCCCTCTTATGGTTTGAATATGATGTACATAAACACAGCCTCACATATACTTCTAAAAATTAAAAATGGGTGGGGCCACTGAAAGGGCTCGACAATTAACAGCATTGTCTCCTCTTCCAGAAAACCTGGGATCAACTACCTGCACCTACAAGGTGGCCCATCTCCAGTTCCAGGGTATCAGACAGACAGACAGACAGAGATAAGGATGGCAGGCCTGCCTGGTCTTTCTTTCTTTCTTATCCTTTTTAAAAAATATTTATTTATTTATTTATTTATTTATTTATTTATTTATTTATTTATGTATTTCTTAGATATAAGTACACTGTAGCTTTCTTTAGACACTCCAGAGGAGGGTGTCAGATTCTGGAGAATGTAAATCCCTCTTATGGTCTGCATATGATGTACATAAACACAGCCTCACATATACTGAGCTGAGGTGTCACAGGCCAACTGCTGGAATTTCTGAGTACCACCTAGATAGAGAAAAGCTATGCTGTGGATGCTTAATTTATGTATTTTATTATTTCTATTTGTTGTTTTGTTTTGTTTTATTTGTTTTTAGAGAAGTCCTCAGTCTGTAGCTCTGGCTGACCCAGGACTGCCTACTTGTGTTAATTAGGATTTCACAGCTGAGAACAGACACCAAGAGCAAGGTAAGGCTTAGAAAACCCTACATTCAGTGGTGGCTCAAGCTCTTAATGAGAGCACTCTGTAGGCAGAGACAGTTAGTTTCTGAGTTCGAGGCCACCCTGGTGAAAGACAGGGCTAGGGTAGGGGCTAGGGTGAGGAAAGAAAGGAAGGAAGAAAGAAAGAAAGAAAAGTTTATAATAAAAAGTTTTTATAAAAGTTTTATAAAAAGTGTTAAAGTTTTTAAAAATTAAAAAAAAATATACCAGATCACCATCACACAGCATTGGCTGTCTTCAGGTGTATCCTTTCAGCCTCCAAAACAAAAAACAATGGCTGGTTGTCTTCAGGTGTATCCTATTCTCGAGTCTTATTTCCAACCTTAGAGCTGGGCTGAGCTGCCTCATTATGTAATTGCAAACCTTCCTTGGTTTGTCTTTTCCATTTCTAAGACTAACAGGCCTTTTTCTATTTATTGAATATGCTCATGACTGTCCTTTAGATATAGTAAATATAACTGTTGCTTATAAAACTTGTTTTCTAGGAATTTTTAAAGGGCAATGGCAGAGTTTATTTATAAAAAAATATTTTGCATTTATTTATTTGTGTGAGTGATGAAGCTCAGGTCTTCAAACTTGTCAGGAGGTATGATTACCTCCCCTCTCTCTCAACCCCTCTCTCTCCTCTCTCAATGATTGTGTAAGAATGTTTTGCATGTGTATGCTGTGCCCACAGACTCCAGAACAGAGTATTAGATCCCCTGGAACTGGAGATGGGCCACCATATATAATACTGGTAATTGAGCCCAGGTTCTCTGGAAGAGGAGACAATGCTCTTAATTGTTGAGCCCTCTCTGTAGCCACATCTTTCTTTTTCTTTTTTTTTTTTTTGAGTATATGTGAGGCTGTGTTTATATACATCATATGCAGACAATAAGAATGATTTAGATTCTTCAGAATCTGACACCCTCTTCTGGACTGTCTGAAGATAGCTACAGCATACTTAAATATAATAAATATATAAATCTTTAAAAAGAAAAGGAAAAGTAAAAAAGAAAGAACAGGCCTGCCATATGCATGTTCATAGAGGAAAATGGAAGAGACCCCAATCTAACCTCAGCAGGGTGCTTCCTTCTGGATGGTAGCTCACAGTTTCATCCCAGCAAGACAGGCAAATCACTGAGTTCAAGGACAGTAAGGTTCAGGACAGCCAAGGTTAGGAAGGAAAAGGGTCTATGTTGAGAATACAAACCGACAAAACAACAACTAGGAAAAAGAAGTGACAGTGTAACTTGGGGTAGGGTACCAACAAGAGAAAGCTTTCTGTTACCACTTACAAACACCAGTAGCCTTGCACCCTTCTGCCCAGGTCCCTGCCTTCCTTTCTAGGCATTCTAAGGATGCCAGGGGGTGGGGGAATCCAGATTAACTTTTTAAAAACAAAGACTTGGTCTTTGATGTCTATAGGAAGCCCTTCTCAGTGCCTTTAACTACCACTGAACTTTCAGGGCTGTGACTCAACTGTAACAAGGAACAGGGCTAAGAACCTGCAGCCTTTGAAAACAACTATTTTTTTAAAGTGGGGGACACAAATCAGCAGTAGAACCCCTCAGGTTCAGCCATAATACTTGTTAGGGAAAGAGCCTCAATGTCCGGAGCTGAGGTCTCATGGGTGAACTGCTTCAAGCTCTGAGTATCATTGAAAGAAAGAAAAGATATCATGTGGTTGCTTAATTTATTTATTTTATTATTTCTATTTTTTGTTTTCTTTTGTTTTGTTTTAGAAAAGGCCTCAGTCTGTAGCTATGGCTGACCTAGGACAGACTACATGTGTTAATTAGGGTTTCACAGCTGAGAAACAGACCATACCTATGTAAGACTTAGAAAACCCAACAGTCAGTGGTGGCTCGAGTTCATAATGAGAGCACTCTGGAGGCAGAGGCAGTCAGTTTCTGAGTTTGAGGCCAGCCTGGTTAAAGACAGGGATAGGCAGGGCTAGGCAAGGCAGGGCTGGGCTAGGCTAGGCTAGGCAAGGGGCTGGGCTAGTCAAGGCAAGGGACTAGGCTAGGCTACTCAAGGGGCTAGGCAAGACAGACAGACAGAGAGAAAGACAGACAAGGATGGCAGGCCTGCCTGGTTTTTCTTTCTTTCTTATCCCTTTTAAAAAATGTTTGTTTATTTATTTATTCATTTATTTATTTATGTATTTATTAGATATACTTACACTGTAGCTGTCTTCAGACACTCCAGAAGAGGGTGTCAGATTCTGGAGAATCTATATCCCTCTTATGGTCTGCATATGATGTACATACACACAGCCTCACATTTACATCTAAAAATTTAAAGATGTGTTGGTCCAATGAAAGGGATCAACAATTAACAGCATTGTCTCCTCTTATAGAGAACCTGGGATCAACTACCAGCAACTATATGGTGGCCCATCTCTAGTTACAGGGGTTCAGACAGACAGACAGACATACAGACAGATAGAGTTAAGGATGGCAGGCCTACCTTGTCTTTCCTTCTTTCTTATCCTTTTAAAAAATGTTTATTAATTTAAGTATGTATTTATTAGATATAAGTACACTGTAGCTGCTTTCAGACACTCCAGAAGAGGGTGTCAGATTCTGGAGAATCTAAATCTCTCTTATGGTCTGCATATGATGTACATAAACACAGCCTCACATATACTTCTAAAAATTTAAAGATGGGTGGGGCCACTGAAAGGGCTCAACAATTAACAGCACTGACTCCTCTTCCAGAGAACCTGGGATCAACTACGAGCAACTATATGGTGGCCCATCTCCCGTTCCAGGGGATCAGGCAGACAAAGAGACAGACAGACAAGGGTGGCAGGCCTCCCTGGCTTTTCTTTCTTTCTTATCCTTTTTAAAAAAATGTTTATTTATTTATTTATGTATTTATTAGTTATAAGTACACCGTAGCTGTCTTCAGACACTCCAGAAGAGGGTGTCAGATTCTGGAGAATATAAATCCCTCTTATGGTCTGCATATGATGGACATAAACACAGATTCACATACACTTCTAAAAATTTAAGATGGGTGGGCCCACTGAAAGGGCTCAACAATTAACAGCATTGTCTCTTCTTCCAGAGAACCTGGGATCAACTACCAGCAACTATATGGTGGCCCATCTCCAGTTCCAGGGGATCAGACAGATAGACAGACAGAGATAAAAAGGGCAGGTCTGCCTGGTTTTTCTTTCTTTCTTATCCTTTTAAAATAAAGTTTATTTATTTATTTATTTATTTATTTATTTATGTATTTATTAGATATAAGTACATTGTAGTTGTCTTTAGACACTCCAGAAGAGGGTGTCAGATTCTGGAGAATCTAAATCCCTCTTATGGTCTGCATATGATGTACATAAACACAGCCTAACATATACTTCTAAAAATTTAAAGATATGTGGAGCCACTGAAAGGGCTCAACAATTAACAGCATTGTCTCTTCTTCCAGAGAACCTGGGATCAACTAACAGCAACAATATGGTGGCCCATCTCCAGTTCCAAGGAATCAGACAGACAGACAGACAGACTGACAGAGGTAAGGATGGAGGCCTGCCTGGTCTTTCTTTCTTTCTTATACTTTTAAAAAAAAGTTTATTTATTTATTTATTTATTTATTTATTTATGTATTTATTAGATATAAGTACACTGTAGCTGTCTTCAGACACTCTAGAAGAGGGTGTCATCTTCTGGAGAATCTAAATCCCTCTTATGGTCTGCATATGATGTACATAAACACAGCCTCACATATACTTCTAAAAATTTAAAGATGGGTGGGCCCACTGAAAGGGCTCAACAATTAACACCATTGTCTCCTCTTCCAGAGAACGTGGGATCAACTACCAGCAACTATGTGGTGGCCCATCTCAAGTTGCAGGGCATCAGAGAGACAGACAGACAGACAGAGATAAGGATGGCAGGCCTGCCTGATTTATCTTTCTTTCTTATGTTTTTAAAAAATGTTTATTAATTAATTAATTAATTTATTTATTCATTTATTTATTTATTTATTAGATATAAGTACACTGTAGCTGTCTTCAGACTCTCCAGAAAAGGGTGTCAGATTCTGGAGAATCTATATCCCTCTTATGGTCTGCATATGATGTACATAAACACAGCCTCACATATACTTCTAAAAATTTAAAGATGGTTGGGGCCAAAGAAAGGGCTCAACAATTAACAGCATTGTCTCCTCTTCCAGAGGACCTGGGATCAACTACCAGCAACTATATTGTGGCCCATCTCCAGTTCCAGGCGATCAGACAGACATACATACAGACAGACAGACAAGGATTGCAGGCCTGCCTGGTTTTTCTTTCTTTCTTATACATTTTAAAAATGTTTATTTATTTATATATATATTTATTAGATATAAGTACACTGTAGCTGTCTTCAGACACTCCAGAAGAGGGTGTCATATTCTGGAGAATCTAAATCCCACCTATGGTCTGCATATGATGTACATAAACACAGCCTCACATATATTTCTAAAAATTTGAAGAAGGGTGGGACCACTCTAAAAGCTCAACAATTAACAGCATTGTATCCTCTTCCAGAGTTTCTGGGATCAACTACCAGCAACTATATGGTGGCCCATCTCCAGTTCCAGGGGATCAGACAGACAGACAGACAGACAGTGATAAGGATGGCAGGCCTGCCTGGTCTTTCTTTCTTTCTTATCCTTTTTAAAAAAATGTTTATTTATATATTTATTTATGTATTTATTAGATATATGTACACTGTAGCTGCTTTCAGACACTCCAGAAGAGGGTGTCAGATTCTGGAGAATCTAAATCCCTCTTATGGTCTGCATATGATGTACATAAACACAGCCTAACATATACTTCTAAAAATTTAAAAAAGGGTGGGGCCACTCTAAAAGCTCAACAATTAACAGCATTGTCTCCTCTTCCAGAGAACCTGGGATCAACTACCAGCACCTAAAAGGTGGCCCATCTCCAGTTCCAGGGGATCAGACAGACAGACAGACAGACAGAGATAAGGAGGGCAGGCATGCCTGGTTTTTCTTTCTTTCTTATCCTTTTAAAATAATGTTTATTTATTTATTTATTTATTTATTTATTTATTTATTTATTTATGTATTTATTAGATATAAGTACACTGTAGTTGTCTTCAGACACTCCAGAAGAGGGTGTCAGATTCTGGAGAATCAAAATCCCTCTTATGGTCTACATATGATATACGTAAACACAGCCTAACATATACTTCTAAAAATTTAAAGATAGGTGGAGCCACTGAAAGGGCTCAACAATTAACAGCATTGTCTCTTCTTCCAGAGAACCTGGGATCAACTAACAGCAACTATATGGTGGCCCATCTCCAGTTCCAAGGGATCAGACAGACAGACTGACAGAGGTAAGGATGGAGGCCTGCGTGGTCTTTCTTTCTTTCTTATACTTTTAAAATAATGTTTATTTATTTATTTATTATTTATTTATTTATTTATTTATTTATTAGATATAAGTACACTGTAGCTGTCTTCAGACACTCTAGAAGAGGGTGTCATCTTTTGGAGAATCTAAATCGCTCTTATGGTCTGCATATGATGTACATAAACACAGCCTCATATATACTTCTAAAAATTTAAAGATGGGTGGGCCCACTGAAAGGGCTCAACAATTAACACCATTGTCTCCTCTTCCAGAGAACGTGGGATCAACTACCAGCAACTATGTGGTGGCCCATCTCAAGTTGCAGGGGATCAGACAGACAGACAGACAGACAGAGATAAGGATGGCAGGCCTGCCTGGTCTTTCATTCTTTCTTATCCTTTTTTAAAAAAAGTTTATTTATATATTTATTTATGTATTTATTAGATATAAGTACACTGTAGCTGTCTTCAGACTCTCCAGAAGAGGGTGTCAGATTCTGGAGAATCTATATCCCTCTTATAGTCTGCATATGATGTACATAAACACAGCCTCACATATACTTCTAAAAATTTAAAGATGGTTGGGGCCACTGAAAAAGCTCAACAATTAACAGCATTGTCTCCTCTTCCAGAGGACCTGGGATCAACTACCAGCAAATATATTGTGGCCCATCTCCAGTTCCAGGGGATCAGACAGACATACATACAGACAGACAGACAAGGATTGCAGGCCTGCCTGGTTTTTCTTTCTTCTTATACATTTTAAAAATGTTTATTTATTTATATATATATTTATTAGATATAAGTACATTGTAGCTGTCTTCAGACACTTCAGAAGAGGGTGTCATATTCTGGAGAATCTAAATCCCTCTTATGGACTGCATATGATGTACATAAACACAGCCTCACATATACTTCTAAAAATTTAAAGAAGGGTGGGGCCACTCTAAAAGCTCAACAATTAACAGCATTGTCTCCTCTTCCAGAGTACCTGGGATCAACTACCAGCAACTATATGGTGGCCCATCTCCAGTTCCAGAGGATCAGACAGACAGACATACAGACAGTGATAAGGATGGCAGGCCTGCCTGGTCTTTCTTTCTTTCTTATCCTTTTAAAAAAATGTTTATTTATATATTTATTTATGTATTTATTAGATATAAGTACACTGTAGCTGTCTTCAGACACTCCAGAAGAGGGTGTCAGATTCTGGAGAATCTAAATCCCTCTTAAAGTCTGCATATGATGTACATAAACACAGCCTCGCATATACTTCTAAAAATTTAAAGATGTGTGGGGCCACTGAGAGGGCTCAACAATTAACAGCATTGTCTCCTCTTTCAGAGAACCTGGGATAAACTACAAGCACCTTATGGTGGCCCATCTCCAGTTCCAGTGGATCAGACAGACAGACAGACAGACAGAGAGACAGAGATAAGGATGGCAGGTCTGCCTGGTCTTTCTTTATTTCTTATACTTTTTAAAAAATGTTTATTTATTTATTTATTTATTTATTTATATATTTATTAGATATAAGTACACTGTAGCCGTCTTCAGACACTCCAGAAGAGGGTGTCAGATTCTGGAGAATCTAAATCCCTCTTATGGTCTGAATATGATGTACATAAACACAGCCTCACATATACTTCTAAAAATTAAAAATAGGTGGGGCCACTGAAAGGACTCAACAATTAACAGCATTGTCTCCTCTTCCAGAGAACCTGGGAACAACTACCAGCACCTAAAAGGTGGCCCATCTCCAGTTCCAGGGGATCAGACAGACAGACAGACAGACAGTGATAAGGATGGCAGGCCTGCCTGGTTTTTCTTTCTTTCTCATTCTTTTTTTAAAAAAATGTTTATTTATTTATTTATTTATTTATTTATTTATTTATTTATTTATTTATTTATTATTAGATATAAGTACACTGTAGCTGTTCAGACACTCCAGAAGAGGGTGTCTGATTCTGGAGAATCTAAATCACTCTTATGGTCTGCATATGATGTACATAAACACAGCCTCACATATACTTCTAAAAATTTAAAGAAGGGTGGGGCCACTCTAAAAGATCAACAATTAACAGCATTGTCTCCTCTTCCAGAGTACCTGGTATCAACTACCAGCAACTATAAGGTGGCCCATCTCCAGTTCCAGGGGATCAGACAGACAGACATACAGACAGTGATAAGGATGGCAGGCCTGCCTGGTCATTCTTTCTTTCTTTTCCTTTTCAAAAAAATGTTTATTTATATATTTATTTATGTATTTATTAGATATAAGTACACTGTAGCTGTCTTCAGACACTCCAGAAGAGGGTGTCATATTCTGGAGAATCTAAATCCCTCTTATGGTCTGCATATGATGTACATAAACACAGCCTCATATATATTTCTAAAAATTTAAAGATGTGTGGGGCCACTGAGAGGGCTCAACAATTAACAGCATTGTCTCCTCTTTCAGAGAACCTGGGATAAACTACCAGCACCTTATGGTGGCCCATCTCCAGTTCCAGTGGATCAGACAGACAGACAGACAGACAGAGAGACAGAGATAAGGATGGCAGGTCTGCCTGGTCTTTCTTTATTTCTTATACTTTTTAAAAAATGTTTATTTATTTATTTATTTATTTATTTATTTATTTATTTATTAGATATAAGTACACTGTAGCCGTCTTCAGACACTCCAGAAGAGGGTGTCAGATTCTGGAGAATCTAAATCCCTCTTATGGTCTGAATATGATGTACATAAACACAGCCTCACATATACTTCTAAAAATTAAAAATAGGTGGGGCCACTGAAAGGACTCAACAATTAACAGCATTGTCTCCTCTTCCAGAGAACCTGGGAACAACTACCAGCACCTAAAAGGTGGCCCATCTCCAGTTCCAGGGGATCAGACAGACAGACAGACAGACAGTGATAAGGATGGCAGGCCTGCCTGGTCTTTCTTTCTTTCTCATTCTTTTTTTAAAAAAATGTTTATTTATTTATTTATTTATTTATTTATTTATTTATTTATTTATTATTAGATATAAGTACACTGTAGCTGTTCAGACACTCCAGAAGAGGGTGTCTGATTCTGGAGAATCTAAATCACTCTTATGGTCTGCATATGATGTACATAAACACAGCCTCACATATACTTCTAAAAATTTAAAGAAGGGTTGGGCCACTCTAAAAGATCAACAATTAACAGCATTGACTCCTCTTCCAGAGTACCTGGGATCAACTACCAGCAACTATAAGGTGGCCCATCTCCAGTTCCAGGGGATCAGACAGACAGACATACAGACAGTGATAAGGATGGCAGGCCTGCCTGGTCATTCTTTCTTTCTTTTCCTTTTCAAAAAAATGTTTATTTATATATTTATTTATGTATTTATTAGATATAAGTACACTGTAGCTGTCTTCAGACACTCCAGAAGAGGGTGTCAGATTCTGGAGAATCTAAATCCCTCTTATGGTCTGCATATGATGTACATAAACACAGCCTCATATATATTTCTAAAAATTTAAAGATGTGTGGGGCCACTGAGAGGGCTCAACAATTAACAGCATTGTCTCCTCTTTCAGAGAACCTGGGATAAACTACCAGCACCTTATGGTGGCCCATCTCCAGTTCCAGTGGATCAGACAGACAGACAGACAGACAGAGAGACAGAGATAAGGATGGCAGGCCTGCCTGGTCTTTCTTTATTTCTTATACTTTTTAAAAAATGTTAATTTATTTATTTATTTATTTATTTATATATTTATTAGATATAAGTACACTGTAGCCGTCTTCAGACACTCCAGAAGAGGGTGTCAGATTCTAGAGAATCTAAATCCCTCTTATGGTCTGAATATGATGTACATAAACACAGCCTCACATATACGTCTAAAAATTATAAATAGGTGGGGCCACTGAAAGGACTCAACAATTACCAGCATTGTCTCCTCTTCCAGAGAACCTGGGATCAACTACCAGCACCTAAAAGGTGGCCCATCTCCAGTTCCAGGGGATCAGACAGACAGACAGACAGACAGTGATAAGGATGGCAGGCCTGCCTGGTCTTTCTTTGTTTCTTATCCTTTTTTAAAAAAATTGTTTATTTATTTATTTATTTATTTATTTATTTATTTATTTATTTATTTATTATTAGATATAAGTACACTGTAGCTGTTCAGACACTCCAGAAGAGGGTGTCAGATTCTGGAGAATCTAAATCCCTCTTATGGTCTGCATATGATGTACATAAACACAGCCTCACATATACTTCTAAAAATTTAAAGAAGGGTGGGGCCACTCTAAAAGCTCAACAATTAACAGCATTGTCTCCTCTTCCAGAGTACCTGGGATCAACTACCAGCACCTAAAAGTGGCCCATCTCCAGTTCCAGGGGATCAGACAGACAGACAGACAGACAGTGATAAGGATGGCAGGCCTGCCTGGTCTTTCTTTCTGTCTTATCCTTTTAAAAAAATGTTTATTTATATATTTATTTATGTATTTATTAGATATATGTACACTGTAGCTGCTTTCAGACACTCCAGAAGAGGGTGTCATATTCTGGAGAATCTAAATCCCTCTTATGGTCTGCATATGATGTACATAAACACAGCCTCATATATACTTCTAAAAATTTAAAGATGTGTGGGGCCACTGAGAGGGCTCAACAATTAACAGCATTGTCTCCTCTTTCAGAGAACCTGGGATAAACTACCAGCACCTTATGGTGGCCCATCTCCAGTTCCAGGGGATCAGACAGACAGACTGATAGACAGAAAGACAGAGATAAGGATGGCAGGCCTGCCTGGTCTTTCTTTATTTCTTATACTTTTTAAAATATGTTTATTTATTTATTTATTTATTTATTTATTTATTTATTAGATATAAGTACACTGTAGCCGTCTTCAGACACTCCATAAGAGGGTGTCAGATTCTAGAGAATCTAAATCCCTCTTATGGTCTGAATATGATGTACATAAACACAGCCTCACATATACTTCTAAAAATTATAAATAGGTGGGGCCACTGAAAGGACACAACAATTAACAGCATTGTCTCCTCTTCCAGAGAACCTGGGATCAACTACCAGCACCTAAAAGTGGCCCATCTCCAGTTCCAGGGGATCAGACAGACAGACAGACAGACAGTGATAAGGATGGCAGGCCTGCCTGGTCTTTCTTTGTTTCTTATCCTTTTTTAAAAAAATTGTTTATTTATTTATTTATTTATTTATTTATTTATTTATTTATTTATTTATTATTAGATATAAGTACACTGTAGCTGTTCAGACACTCCAGAAGAGGGTGTCAGATTCTGGAGAATCTAAATTCCTCTTATGGTCTGCATATGATGTACATAAACACAGCCTCACATATACTTCTAAAAATTTAAAGAAGGGTGGGGCCACTCTAAAAGCTCAACAATTAACCGCATTGTCTCCTCTTCCAGAGTACCTGGAATCAACTACCAGCAACTATATGGTGGCCCATCTCCAGTTCCAGGGGATCAGACAGACAGACATACAGACAGTGATAAGGATGGCAGGCCTGCCTGGTCTTTCTTTCTGTCTTATCCTTTTAAAAAAATGTTTATTTATATATTTATTTATGTATTTATTAGATATATGTACACTGTAGCTGCTTTCAGACACTCCAGAAGAGGGTGTCATATTCTGGAGAATCTAAATCCCTCTTATGGTCTGCATATGATGTACATAAACACAGCCTCGCATATACTTCTAAAAATTTAAAGATGTGTGGGGCCACTGAGAGGGCTCAACAATTAACAGCATTGTCTCCTCTTTCAGAGAACCTGGGATAAACTACCAGCACCTTATGGTGGCCCATCTCCAGTTCCAGGGGATCAGACAGACAGACAGATAGACAGAAAGACAGAGATAAGGATGGCAGGCTTGCCTGGTCTTTCTTTATTTCTTATACTTTTTAAAATATGTTTATTTATTTATTTATTTATTTATTTATTTATTTATTTATTCATTTATTAGATATAAGTACACTGTAGCTGTCTTCAGACACTCCATAAGAGGGTGTCAGATTCTAGAGAATCTAAATCCCTCTTATGGTCTGAATATGATGTACATAAACACAGCCTCACATATACTTCTAAAAATTATAAATAGGTGGGGCCACTGAAAGGACTCAACAATTAACAGCATTGTCTCCTCTTTCAGAGAACCTGGGATAAACTACCAGCACCTAAAAGGTTGCCAATCCCCAGTTCCAGTGGATCAGACAGACAGACAGACAGACAGAGAGACAGAGATGAGGATGGCATGCCTGCCTGGTCTTTCTTTATTTCTTATACATTTTAAAAACTGTTTATTTATTTATTTATTTATTTATTTATTTATTTATTTATTTATTTATTTATGTATTTATTAGATATAAGTACACTGTAGCCGTCTTCAGACACTCCAGAAGAGGGTGTCAGATTCTAGAGAATCTAAATCCCTCTTATGGTCTGAATATGATGTACATAAATACAGCCTCACATATATTTCTAAAAATTATAAATAGGTGGGGCCACTGAAAGGACTCAACAATTAACAGCATTGTCTCCTCTTCTAGAGAACCTGGGATCAACTACCAGCACCTAAAAGGTGGCCCATCTCCAGTTCCAGGGGATCAGACAGACAGACAGACAGGCAGTGATAAGGATGGCAGGCCTGCCTGGTCTTTCTTTCTTTCTTATCCTTTTTTTAAAAAAATGTTTGTTTATTTATTTATTTATTTATTTATTTATTTATTATTAGATATAAGTACACTGTAGCTGTTCAGACACTCCAGAAGAGGGTGTCAGATTCTGGAGAATCTAAATCCCTCTTATGGTCTGCATATGATGTACATAAACACAGCCTCACATATACTTCTAAAAATTTAAAGAAGGGTGGGGCCTCTCTAAAAGCTCAACAATTAACAGCATTGTCTCCTCTTCCAGAGTACCTGGGATCAACTACCAGCAACTATATGGTGGCCCATCTCCAGTTCCAGGGGTTCAGACAGACAGACATACAGACAGTGATAAGGATGGCAGGCCTGCCTGGTCTTTCTTTCTGTCTTATCCTTTTTAAAAAATGTTTATTTATATATTTATTTATGTATTTATTAAATATATGTACACTGTAGCTGCTTTCAGACACTCCAGAAGAGGGTGTCAGATTCTGGAGAATCTAAATCCCTCTTATGGTCTGCATATGATGTACATAAACACAGCCTCGCATATACTTCTAAAAATTTAAAGATGTGTGGGGCCACTGAGAGGGCTCAACAATTAACAGCATTGTCTCCTCTTTCAGAGAACCTGGGATAAACTACCAGCACCTTATGGTGGCCCATCACCAGTTCCAGTGGATCAGACAGACAGACAGACAGAGAGACAGAGATATAGATGGCAGGCCTGACTGGTCTTTTTTTATTTCTTATACTTTTTAAAAAATGTTTATTTATTCTTTTATTTATTTATTTATTTATGTATTTATTAGATATAAGTACACTGTAGCCGTCTTCAGACACTCCAGAAGATGGTGTCAGATTCTGGAGAATCTAAATCCCTCTTATGGTCTGAATATGATGTACATAAACACAGCCTCACATATACTTGTAAAAATTAAAAATGGGTGGGGCCACTGAAAGGGCTCAACAATTAACAGCATTGTCTCCTCTTCCAGAGAACCTGGGATCAACTACCAGCACCTACAAGGTGGCCCATCTCCAGTTCCAGGGGATCAGACAGACAGACAGACAGACTGAGATAAGTATGGCAGGCCTGCCTGGTCTTTCTTTCTTTCTTATCCTTTTAAAATAATGTTTATTTATTTAGTTATTTATTTATTTATATATGTATGTATTTATTAGATATAAGTACACTGTAGTTGTCTTCAGACACTCCAGAAGAGGGTGTCAGATTCTGGAGAAACTAAATCCCTCTTATGGTCTGCATATGATGTACATAAACACAGCCTAACATATACTTCTAAAAATTTAAAGATAGGTGGAGCCACTGAAAGGGCTCAACAATTAATAGCATTGTCTCCTCTTCCAGAGAAGCTGGGATCAACTAACAGCAACTATATGGTTGCCCATCTGCAGTTCCAAGGTATCAGACAGTCTGACAGACAGACAGACTGACAGAGATTAGGATGGCAGGCCAGCCTGGTCTTTCTTTCTTTATTATCCTTTTTAAAAAATGTTTATTTATTCATGTATTTATTAGATATAAGTACACTGTAGCTGTCTTCAGACACTCCAGAAGAGGGTGTCAGATTCTGGAGAATCTAAATCCCTCTTATGGTCTGCATATGATGTACATAAACACAGCCTCACATATACTACTAAAAATTTAACGATGGGTGGGGCCACTGAAATCGCTCAACAATTAACAGCATTGTCTCCTCTTCCAGAGAACCTGGGATCAACTACCAGCACCTATATGGTGGCCCATCTCCAGTTCCAGGGGATCAGAACGACTGATAGACAGACAGACAGAGATAGGGATGGTAGGCCTGCCTGGTCTTTCTTTCTTTATTATCCTTTTTAAAAAATGTTTATTTATTCATGTATTTATTAGATATAAGTACACTGTAGCTGTCTTCAGACACTCCAGAAGAGGGTGTCAGATTCTGGAGAATCTAAATCCCTCTTATGGTCTGCATATGATGTACATAAACACAGCCTCACATATACTACTAAAAATTTAACGATGGGTGGGGCCACTGAAATCGCTCAACAATTAACAGCATTGTCTCCTCTTCCAGAGAACCTGGGATCAACTACCAGCACCTATATGGTGGCCCATCTCCAGTTCCAGGGGATCAGAACGACTGATAGACAGACAGACAGAGATAGGGATGGTAGGCCTGCCTGGTCTTTCTTTTTTTCTTATCCGGTTTAAATAATGTTTATTTATTTATTTATTTATTTATTATATAAGTACACTGTAGCTGTCTTCAGACACTCCAGAACAGGGTGTCAGATTCTGGAGTATCTAAATCCCTCTTATGGTCTGCATATGATGTACATAAACACAGACTCACATATACTTCTAAAAATTTAAAGATGTGTGGGGCCACTGATAGGGCTCAACAATTAAGAGCATTGTCTCCTCTTCCAGAGAACCTTGGATCAACTACCAGCAACTATATGGTGGCCCATCTCCAGTACCCGGGGATCAGATAGACAGACAGACAGACAGGCAGAGATATGAATGGCAGGCCTGCCTGGTCTTTCTTTCTTTCTTATCCTTTTTAAAAAATGTTTATTTATTTATTTATTTATTTATCTATTTATTTATTAGATATAAGTACACTGTAGCTGTCTTCAGACACTCCAGAAGAAGGTGTCAGATTCTGGAGAATCTAAATCCCTCTTATGGTCTGCATATGATGTACATAAACACAGCCTCACATATACTTATAAATATTTAAAGAAGTGTGGGGCCACTGAAAGGGCTCAACAATTAACCGAATTGTCTCCTCTTCCAGAGAACCTTGGATCAACTACCAGCACTATATGGTGGCCCATCTCCAGTTCCCGGGGATCAGATAGACAGACAGACAGACAGACAGAGATATGGATGGCAGGCCTGCCTGGTCTTTCTTTCTTTCTTATACTTTTTAAAAAATGTTTATTTATTTATTTATTTATTTATTTATCTATTCATTTATTAGATATAAGTACACTGTAGCTGTCTTCAGACACTCCATAAGAGGGTGTCAGATTCTAGAGAATCTAAATCCCTCTTATGGTCTGAATATGATGTACATAAACACAGCCTCACATATACTTCTAAAAATTATAAATAGGTGGGGCCACTGAAAGGACTCAACAATTAACAGCATTGTCTCCTCTTTCAGAGAACCTGGGATAAACTACCAGCACCTAAAAGGTGGCCAATCCCCAGTTCCAGTGGATCAGACAGACAGACAGACAGACAGAGAGACAGAGATGAGGATGGCATGCCTGCCTGGTCTTTCTTTATTTCTTATACATTTTAAAAACTGTTTATTTATTTATTTATTTATTTATTTATTTATTTATGTATTTATTAGATATAAGTACACTGTAGCCGTCTTCAGACACTCCAGAAGAGGGTGTCAGATTCTAGAGAATCTAAATCCCTCTTATGGTCTGAATATGATGTACATAAATACAGCCTCACATATATTTCTAAAAATTATAAATAGGTGGGGCCACTGAAAGGACTCAACAATTAACAGCATTGTCTCCTCTTCCAGAGAACCTGGGATCAACTACCAGCACCTAAAAGGTGGCCCATCTCCAGTTCCAGGGGATCAGACAGACAGACAGACAGGCAGTGATAAGGATGGCAGGCCTGCCTGGTCTTTCTTTCTTTCTTATCCTTTTTTTAAAAAAATGTTTGTTTATTTATTTATTTATTTATTTATTATTAGATATAAGTACACTGTAGCTGTTCAGACACTCCAGAAGAGGGTGTCAGATTCTGGAGAATCTAAATCCCTCTTATGGTCTGCATATGATGTACATAAACACAGCCTCACATATACTTCTAAAAATTTAAAGAAGGGTGGGGCCTCTCTAAAAGCTCAACAATTAACAGCATTGTCTCCTCTTCCAGAGTACCTGGGATCAACTACCAGCAACTATATGGTGGCCCATCTCCAGTTCCAGGGGTTCAGACAGACAGACATACAGACAGTGATAAGGATGGCAGGCCTGCCTGGTCTTTCTTTCTGTCTTATCCTTTTTAAAAAATGTTTATTTATATATTTATTTATGTATTTATTAAATATATGTACACTGTAGCTGCTTTCAGACACTCCAGAAGAGGGTGTCAGATTCTGGAGAATCTAAATCCCTCTTATGGTCTGCATATGATGTACATAAACACAGCCTCGCATATACTTCTAAAAATTTAAAGATGTGTGGGGCCACTGAGAGGGCTCAACAATTAACAGCATTGTCTCCTCTTTCAGAGAACCTGGGATAAACTACCAGCACCTTATGGTGGCCCATCACCAGTTCCAGTGGATCAGACAGACAGACAGACAGAGAGACAGAGATATAGATGGCAGGCCTGACTGGTCCTTTTTTATTTCTTATACTTTTTAAAAAATGTTTATTTATTCTTTTATTTATTTATTTATTTATGTATTTATTAGATATAAGTACACTGTAGCCGTCTTCAGACACTCCAGAAGATGGTGTCAGATTCTGGAGAATCTAAATCCCTCTTATGGTCTGAATATGATGTACATAAACACAGCCTCACATATACTTGTAAAAATTAAAAATGGGTGGGGCCACTGAAAGGGCTCAACAATTAACAGCATTGTCTCCTCTTCCAGAGAACCTGGGATCAACTACCAGCACCTACAAGGTGGCCCATCTCCAGTTCCAGGGGATCAGACAGACAGACAGACAGACTGAGATAAGTATGGCAGGCCTGCCTGGTCTTTCTTTCTTTCTTATCCTTTTAAAATAATGTTTATTTATTTAGTTATTTATTTATTTATATATGTATGTATTTATTAGATATAAGTACACTGTAGTTGTCTTCAGACACTCCAGAAGAGGGTGTCAGATTCTGGAGAAACTAAATCCCTCTTATGGTCTGCATATGATGTACATAAACACAGCCTAACATATACTTCTAAAAATTTAAAGATAGGTGGAGCCACTGAAAGGGCTCAACAATTAATAGCATTGTCTCCTCTTCCAGAGAAGCTGGGATCAACTAACAGCAACTATATGGTTGCCCATCTGCAGTTCCAAGGTATCAGACAGTCTGACAGACAGACAGACTGACAGAGATTAGGATGGCAGGCCAGCCTGGTCTTTCTTTCTTTATTATCCTTTTTAAAAAATGTTTATTTATTCATGTATTTATTAGATATAAGTACACTGTAGCTGTCTTCAGACACTCCAGAAGAGGGTGTCAGATTCTGGAGAATCTAAATCCCTCTTATGGTCTGCATATGATGTACATAAACACAGCCTCACATATACTACTAAAAATTTAACGATGGGTGGGGCCACTGAAATCGCTCAACAATTAACAGCATTGTCTCCTCTTCCAGAGAACCTGGGATCAACTACCAGCACCTATATGGTGGCCCATCTCCAGTTCCAGGGGATCAGAACGACTGATAGACAGACAGACAGAGATAGGGATGGTAGGCCTGCCTGGTCTTTCTTTCTTTATTATCCTTTTTAAAAAATGTTTATTTATTCATGTATTTATTAGATATAAGTACACTGTAGCTGTCTTCAGACACTCCAGAAGAGGGTGTCAGATTCTGGAGAATCTAAATCCCTCTTATGGTCTGCATATGATGTACATAAACACAGCCTCACATATACTACTAAAAATTTAACGATGGGTGGGGCCACTGAAATCGCTCAACAATTAACAGCATTGTCTCCTCTTCCAGAGAACCTGGGATCAACTACCAGCACCTATATGGTGGCCCATCTCCAGTTCCAGGGGATCAGAACGACTGATAGACAGACAGACAGAGATAGGGATGGTAGGCCTGCCTGGTCTTTCTTTTTTTCTTATCCGGTTTAAATAATGTTTATTTATTTATTTATTTATTTATTATATAAGTACACTGTAGCTGTCTTCAGACACTCCAGAACAGGGTGTCAGATTCTGGAGTATCTAAATCCCTCTTATGGTCTGCATATGATGTACATAAACACAGACTCACATATACTTCTAAAAATTTAAAGATGTGTGGGGCCACTGATAGGGCTCAACAATTAAGAGCATTGTCTCCTCTTCCAGAGAACCTTGGATCAACTACCAGCAACTATATGGTGGCCCATCTCCAGTACCCGGGGATCAGATAGACAGACAGACAGACAGGCAGAGATATGAATGGCAGGCCTGCCTGGTCTTTCTTTCTTTCTTATCCTTTTTAAAAAATGTTTATTTATTTATTTATTTATTTATCTATTTATTTATTAGATATAAGTACACTGTAGCTGTCTTCAGACACTCCAGAAGAAGGTGTCAGATTCTGGAGAATCTAAATCCCTCTTATGGTCTGCATATGATGTACATAAACACAGCCTCACATATACTTATAAATATTTAAAGAAGTGTGGGGCCACTGAAAGGGCTCAACAATTAACCGAATTGTCTCCTCTTCCAGAGAACCTTGGATCAACTACCAGCACTATATGGTGGCCCATCTCCAGTTCCCGGGGATCAGATAGACAGACAGACAGACAGACAGAGATATGGATGGCAGGCCTGCCTGGTCTTTCTTTCTTTCTTATACTTTTTAAAAAATGTTTATTTATTTATTTATTTATTTATCTATTCATTTATTAGATATAAGTACACTGTAGCTGTCTTCAGACACTCCAGAAGAGGGTGTCAGATTCTGGAGAATCTAAATCCCTCTTATGGTCTGCATATGATGTACATAAACACAGCCTCACATATACCTCTAAATATTTAAAGATGGGTGGCGCCACTGAAAGGGCTCAACAATTAACAGCATTGTCTCCTCTTCCAGAGTACCTGGGATCAACTACCAGCAACTATATGGTGGCCCATCTCCAGTTCCAGGGGATCAGACAGACAGACATACAGACAGTGATAAGGATGGCAGGCCTGCCTGGTCTTTCTTTCTTATCCTTTTTAAAATAATGTTTATTTATATATTTATTTATGTATTTATTAGATATAAGTACACTGTAGCTGTCTTCAGACACTCCAGAAGTGGGTGTCAGATTCTGGAGAATCTAAATCCCTCTTATGGTCTGCATATGATGTACATAAACACAGCCTCACATATACCTCTAAATATTTAAAGATGGGTGGCGCCACTGAAAGGGCTCAACAATTAACAGCATTGTCTCCTCTTCCAGAGTACCTGGGATCAACTACCAGCAACTATATGGTGGCCCATCTCCAGTTCCAGGGGATCAGACAGACAGACATACAGACAGTGATAAGGATGGCAGGCCTGCCTGGTCTTTCTTTCTTTCTTATCCTTTTTAAAAAATGTTTATTTATTTATTTATTTATTTATTTATTTATTTATTTATTATATATAAGTACACTGTAGCTATCTTCAGTCACTCCAGTAGAGGGTGTCAGATTCTGGAGAATCTAAATCCTCTTATAATCTGAATATGATGTACATAAACACAGCCTCACATAAACTTCTAAATATTTAAAGAAGTGTGGGGCCACTGAAAGGGCTCAACAATTAACCGAATTGTCTCCTCTTCCAGAGAACCTTGGATCAACTACCAGCACTATATGGTGGCCCGTCTCCAGTTCCCGGGGATCAGATAGACAGACAGAATGACAGACAGAGATATGGATGGCAGGCCTGCCTGGTCTTTCTTTCTTTCTTATACTTTTTAAAAAATGTTTATTTATTTATTTATCTGTTTATTTATTAGATATAAGTACACTGTAGCTGTCTTCAGACACTCCAGAAGTGGGTGTCAGATT
The DNA here is from genome assembly GCF_978045245.1 of Mus caroli. NCBI lineage: Eukaryota > Metazoa > Chordata > Mammalia > Rodentia > Muridae > Mus > Mus caroli. The sequence goes on along the minus strand of NW_028227285.1, from coordinate 3,702,761 downwards.
CTGGAGAATCTAAATCCCTCTTATGGTCTGCATATGATGTACATAAACACAGCCTCACATATACCTCTAAATATTTAAAGATGGGTGGCGCCACTGAAAGGGCTCAACAATTAACAGCATTGTCTCCTCTTCCAGAGTACCTGGGATCAACTACCAGCAACTATATGGTGGCCCATCTCCAGTTCCAGGGGATCAGACAAACAGACATACAGACAGTGATAAGGATGGCAGGCCTGCCTGGTCTTTCTTTCTTTCTTATCCTTTTTAAAAAAATGTTTATTTATTTATTTATTTTTTTATCTGTTTATTTATTAGATATAAGTACACTGTAGCTGTCTTCAGACACTCCAGAAGTGGGTGTCAGATTCTGGAGAATCTAAATCCCTCTTATGGTCTGCATATGATGTACATAAACACAGCCTCACATATACCTCTAAATATTTAAAGATGGGTGGCGCCACTGAAAGGGCTCAACAATTAACAGCATTGTCTCCTCTTCCAGAGTACCTGGGATCAACTACCAGCAACTATATGGTGGCCCATCTCCAGTTCCAGGGGATCAGACAGACAGACATACAGACAGTGATAAGGATGGCAGGCCTGCCTGGTCTTTCTTTCTTTCTTATCCTTTTTAAAAAAATGTTTATTTATATATTTATTTATGTATTTATTAGATATAAGTACACTGTAGCTGTCTTCAGACACTCCAGAAGAGGGTGTCAGATTCTGGAGAATCTAAATCCCTCTTATGGTCTGCATATGATGTACATAAACACAGCCTCACATATACTTCTAATAATTTAAAGATGTGTGGGGCCACTGAGAGGGCTCAACAATTAACAGCATTGTCTCCTCTTTCAGAGAACCTGGGATAAACTACCAGCACCTTATGGTGGCCCATCTCCAGTTCCAGGGGATCAGACAGACAGACAGACAGAGAGACAGAGATAAGGATGGCAGGCCTGCCTGGTCTTTCTTTATTTCTTATACGTTTTAAAAAATGTTTATTTATTTATTTATTTATTTATTTATTTATTTATTTATTATATATAAGTACACTGTAGCTGTCTTCAGTCACTCCAGTAGAGGGTGTCAGATTCTGGAGAATCTAAATCCCTCTTATGGTCTGCATATGATGTACATAAACACAGCCTCACATATACTTATAAATATTTAAAGAAGTGTGGGGCCACTGGAAGGGCTAAACAATTAACCGAATTGTCTCCTCTTCCAGAGAACCTTGGATCAACTACCAGCACTATATGGTGGCCCATCTCCAGTTCCCGGGGATCAGATAGACAGACAGACAGACAGACAGAGATATGGATGGCAGGCCTGCCTGGTCTTTCTTTCTTTCTTATACTTTTTAAAAAATGTTTATTTATTTATTTATTTATTTATCTATTTATTTTTTAGATATAAGTACACTCTAGCTGTCTTCAGACACTCCAGAAGAGGGTGTCAGATTCTGGAGAATCTAAATCCCTCTTATGGTCTGCATATGATGTACATAAACACAGCCTCACATATACCTCTAAATATTTAAAGATGGATGGCGCCACTGAAAGGGCTCAACAATTAACAGCATTGTCTCCTCTTCCAGAGTACCTGGGATCAACTACCAGCAACTATATGGTGGCCCATCTCCAGTTCCAGGGGATCAGACAGACAGACATACAGACAGTGATAAGGATGGGAGGCCTGCCTGGTCTTTCTTTCTTTCTTATACTTTTTAAAAAATGTTTATTTATTTATTTATTTATTATACATAAGTACACTGTAGCTGTCTTCAGTCACTCCAGTAGAGGGTGTCAGATTCTGGAGAATCTAAATCCTCTTATAATCTGAATATGATGTACATAAACACAGCCTCACATAAACTTCTAAATATTTAAAGAAGTGTGGGGCCACTGAAAGGGCTAAACAATTAACCGAATTGTCTCCTCTTCCAGAGAACCTTGGATCAACTACCAGCACTATATGGTGGCCCATATCCAGTTCCTGGGGATCAGATAGACAGACAGACAGACAGACAGAGATATGGATGGCAGGCCTACCTGGTCTTTCTTTCTTTCTTATACTTTTAAAAAAATGTTTATTTATTTATTTATTTATTTATCTATTTATTTATTAGATATAAGTACACTGTAGCTGTCTTCAGACACTCCAGAAGAGGGTGTCAGATTCTGGAGAATCTAAATCCCTCTTATGGTCTGCATATGATGTACATAAACACAGCCTCACATATACCTCTAAATATTTAAAGATGGGTGGCGCCACTGAAATGGCTCAACAATTAACAGCATTGTCTCCTCTTCCAGAGTACCTGGGATCAACTACCAGCAACTATAATGTGGCCCATCTCGAGTTCCAGGGGATCAGACAGACAGACATACAGACAGTGATAAGGATGGCAGGCCTGCCTGGTCTTTCTTTCTTTCTTATCCTTTTTAAAAAAAATGTTTATTTATATATTTATTCATGTATTTATTAGATATAAGTACACTGTAGCTGTCTTCAGACACTCCAGAAGAAGGTGTCAGATTCTGGAGAATCTAAATCCCTCTTATGGTCTGCATATGATGTACATAAACACAGCCTCACATATACCTCTAAATATTTAAAGATGGGTGGCGCCACTGAAAGGGCTCAACAATTAACAGCATTGTCTCCTCTTCCAGAGTACCTGGGATCAACTACCAGCAACTATATGGTGGCCCATCTCCAGTTCCAGGGGATCAGACAGACAGACATACAGACAGTGAAAAGGATGGCAGGCCTGCCTGGTCTTTCTTTCTTTCTTATCCTTTTTAAAAAAATGTTTATTTATATATTTATATATGTATTTATTAGATATAAGTACACTGTAGCTGTCTTCAGACACTCCAGAAGAGGGTGTCAGATTCTGGAGAATCTAAATCCCTCTTATGGTCTGCATATGATGTACATAAACACAGCCTCACATATACTTCTAAAAATTTAAAGATGTGTGGGGCCACTGAGAGGGCTCAACAATTAACAGCATTGTCTCCTCTTTCAGAGAACCTGGGAAAAAATACCAGCACCTTATGGTGGCCCATCTCCAGTTCCAGTGGATCAGACAGACAGACAGACAGAGAGACAGAGATAAGGATGGCAGGCCTGCCTGGTCTTTCTTTATTTCTTATACTTTTTTAAAAATGTTTATTTATTTATTTATTTATTTATTTATGTATTTATTAGATATAAGTACACTGTAGCTGTCTTCAGACACTCCAGAAGAGGGTGTCAGATTCTGGAGAATCTAAATCCCTCTTATGGTCTGCATATGATGTACATAAACACAGCCTCACATATACTTCTAAATATTTAAAGATGGGTAGGGCCACTGATAGGGCTCAACAATTAACAGCCTTGTCCTCTCTTCCAGAGAACCTGGGATCAACTACCAGCAACTTTATGGTAGCCCAACTCCAGTTCCAGGGGATCAGACAGACAGACAGACAGACAGAGATAAGGATGGCAGGCCTGCCTGCTCTTACTTTCTTTCTTATCCTTTTTAAAAAATGTTTATTTATTTATTTATTTATTTATTTTTTATTTATTTATTATATATAAGTACACTGTAGCTGTCTTCAGACACTCCAGTAGAGGGTGTCAGATTCTGGAGAATCTAAATCCTCTTATAATCTGAATATGATGTACATAAACACAGCCTCACATAAACTTCTAAATATTTAAAGAAGTGTGGGGCCACTGAAAGGGCTCAACAATTAACCAAATTGACTCCTCTTCCAGAGAACCTTGGATCAACTACCAGCACTATATGGTGGCCCATCTCCAGTTCCCGGGGATCAGATAGACAGACAGACAGACAGACAGAGATATGGATGGCAGGCCTGCCTGGTCTTTCTTTCTTTCTTATACTTTTTAAAAAAATGTTTATTTATTTATTTATTTATTTATCTATTTATTTATTAGATATAAGTACACTGTAGCTGTCTTCAGACACTCCAGAAGAGGGTGTCAGATTCTGGAGAATCTAAATCCCTCTTATGATTTGAATATGATGTACATAAACACAGCCTCACATATACTTCTAAAAATTAAAAATGGGTGGGGCCACTGAAAGGGCTCAACAATTAACAGCATTGTCTCCTCTTCCAGAGAACGTGGGATCAACTACCAGCACCTACAAGGTGGCCCATCTCCAGTTCCAGGGGATCAGACAGACAGGCAGACAGAGATAAGGATGGCAGGCCTGCCTGGTCTTTCTTTCTTTCTTATCCTTTTTAAAAAATGTTTATTTATTTATTTATTTATTTATTTATTTATTTATTTATGTATTTCTTAGATATAAGTACACTGTAGCTTTCTTTAGACACTCCAGAGGAGGGTGTCAGATTCTGGTAATGTAAATCCCTCTTATGGTCTGCATATGATGTACATAAACACAGCCTCACATATACTGAGCTGAGGTGTCACAGGCCAACTTCTGGAATTTCTGAGTACCACCTAGATAGAGAAAAGCTATGCTGGTGTTGCTTAATTTATGTATTTTATTATTTCTATTTGTTGTTTTGTTTTATTTTATTTGTTTTTAGAGAAGTCCTCAGTCTGTAGCTCTGGCTGACCCAGGACTGCCTACTTGTGTTAATTAGGGTTTCACAGCTGAGAACAGACACCAAGAGCAAGGTAAGGCTTAGAAAACCCTACATTCAGTGGTGGCTCAAGCTCTTAATGAGAGCACTCGTAAGGAAGAGGCAGTCAGTTTCTGAGTTTGAGGCCACCCTGGTAAAAGACAGGGCTAGGGTAGGGGCTAGGGTGAGGAAAGAAAGAAAGGAAAGTTTATAATAAAAAGTTTTTATAAAAGTTTTATAAAAAGTGTTAAAGTTTTTAAAAATTAAAAAAAAAATACCAGATCACCATCACACAGCATTGGCTGTCTTCAGGTGTATCCTTTCAGCCTCCAAAACAAAAAACAATGGCTGGCTGTCTTCAGGTGTATCCTATTCTCGAGTCTTATTTCCAACCTTAGAGCTGGGCTGAGCTGCCTCATTATGTAATTGCAAACCTTCCTTGGTTTGCCTTTTCCATTTCTAAGACTAACAGGCCTTTTTCTATTTATTGAATATGCTCATGACTGTCCTTTAGATATAGTAAATATAACTGTTGTCTATAAAACTTGTTTTCTAGGAATTTTTAAAGGGCAATGGCAGAGTTTATTTATAAAAAATATTTTGCATTTATTTATTTGTGTGAGTGATGAAGCTCAGGTCTTCAAACTCGTCAGGAGGTATGATTACCTCCCCTCTCTCTCAACCCCTCTCTCTCCTCTCTCAATGATTGTGTAAGAATGTTTTGCATGTGTATGCTGTGCCCACAGACTCCAGAACAGAGTATTAGATCCCCTGGAACTGGAGATGGGCCACCATATATAATACTGGTAATTGAGCACAGGTTCTCTGGAAGAGGAGACAATGCTCTTAATTGTTGAGCCCTCTCTGTAGCCACATCTTTCTTTTTCTTTTTTTTTTTTTGAGTATATGTGAGGCTGTGTTTATATACATCATATGCAGACAATAAGAATGATTTAGATTCTTCAGAATCTGACACCCTCTTCTGGACTGTCTGAACATAGCTACAGCATACTTAAATATAATAAATAAATAAATTTTTAAAAAGAAAAGGAAAAGTAAAAAAGAAAGATCAGGCCTGCCATATGCATGTTCATAGAGGAAAATGGAAGAGACCCCAATCTAACCTCAGCAGGGTGCTTCCTTCTGGATGGTAGCTCACAGTTTCATCCCAGCAAGACAGGCAAATCACTGAGTTCAAGGACAGTAAGGTTCAGGACAGCCAAGGTTAGGAAGGAAAAGGGTCTATGTTGAGAATACAAACCGACAAAACAATTACTAGGAAAAAGAAGTGACAGTGTAACTTGGGGTAGGGTACCAACAAGAGAAAGCTTTCTGTTACCACTTACAAACACCAGTAGCCTTGCACCCTTCGGCCCAGGTCCCTGCCTTCCTTTCTAGGAATTCTAAGGATGCCAGGGTGTGGGGGAATCCAGATTAACTTTTTAAAAACAAAGACTTGGTCTTTGATGTCTATAGGAAGCCCTTCTCAGTGCCTTTAACTACCACTGAACTTTCAGGGCTGTGACTCAACTGTAACAAGGAACAGGGCTAAGAACCTGCAGCCTTTGAAAACAACTATTTTTTTAAAGTGGGGGACACAAATCAGCAGTAGAACCCCTCAGGTTCAGCCATAATACTTGTTAGGGAAAGAGCCTCAATGTCCGGAGCTGAGGTCTCATGGGTGAACTGCTTCAAGCTCTGAGTATCATTGAAAGAAAGAAAAGATATCATGTGGTTGCTTAATTTATTTATTTAATTATTTCTATTTTTTTTGGTTTCTTTTGTTTTGTTTTAGAAAAGGCCTCAGTCTGTAGCTATGGCTGACCTAGGACAGACTACATGTGTTAATTAGGGTTTCACAGCTGAGAAACAGACCATACCTATGTAAGACTTAGAAAACCCAACAGTCAGTGGTGGCTCGAGCTCTTAATGAGAGCACTCTGGAGGCAGAGGCAGTCAGTTTCTGAGTTTGAGGCCAGCCTGGTTAAAGACAGGGATAGGCAGGGCTAGGCAAGGCAGGGCTGGGCTAGGCTAGGCTAGGCAAGGGGCTGGGCTAGTCAAGGCAAGGGACTAGGCTAGGCTACTCAAGGGGATAGGCAAGACAGACAGACAGAGAGAAGGACAGACAAGGATGGCAGGCCTGCCTGGTTTTTCTTTCTTTCTTATCCCTTTTAAAAAATGTTTGTTTATTTATTTATTTATTTATTTATTTATTTATGTATTTATTAGATATACGTACACTGTAGCTGTCTTCAAACACTCCCGAAGAGGGTGTCAGATTCTGGAGAATCTATATCCCTCTTATGGTCTGTATATGATGTATATGAACACAGCCTCACAAATACTTCTAAAAATTTAAAGATGGGTGGGGCCACTGAAAGGGCTCAACAATTAACAGCACTGACTCCTCTTCCAGAGAACCTGGGATCAACTACCAGCAATTATATGGTGGCCCATCTCCAGTTCCAGGGGATCAGACAGACAGACAGACAGACAAGGATGGCAGGCCTGCCTGGTCTCTCTTTCTTTATTATCCTTTTTTAAAAATGTTTATTTGTTTATTTATGAATTTATTAGATATAAGTACACTGTAGCTGTCTTCAGACACTCCAAAAGAGGGTGTCAGATTCTGGAGAATCTAAATCCCTCTTATGGTCTGCATATTCGGTACATAAACACAGCCTTGCATATACTTCTAAAAATTTAAAATGGGTGGGGCCACTGAAAGGGCTCAACAATTAACAGCATTGTCTCCTCTTCCAGAGAACCTTGGATAAACTACCAGCAACTATATGGTGGCCCATCTCCAGTTCCAGGGTATCAGACAGACAGACAGAGAGACAGAGATAAGGATGGAGGCCTGCCTGGTCTTTCTTTCTTTCTTATACTTTTAAAAAATGTTTATTTATTTATTTATTTATTTATTTATTTATTTATTAGATATAAGTACACTGTAGCTGTCTTCAGACTCTCCAGAAAAGGGTGTCAGATTCTGGAGAATCTATATCCCTCTTATGGTCTGCATATGATGTACATAAACACAGCCTCACATATACTTCTAAAAATTTAAAGATGGTTGGGGCCACTGAAAGGGCTCAACAATTAACAGCATTGTCTTCTCTTCCAGAGGACCAGGGATCAACTACCAGCAACTATATTGTGGCCCATCTCCAGTTCCAGGCGATCAGACAGACATATATACACACAGACAGACAAGGATTGCAGGCCTGCCTGGTTTTTCTTTCTTTCTTATACATTTTAAAAATGTTTATTTATTTATATATATATTTATTAGATATAAGTACACTGTAGCTGTCTTCAGACACTTCAGAAGAAGGTGTCATATTCTGGAGAATCTAAATCCCTCTTATGGTCTGCATATGATGTACATAAACACAGCCTCACATATATTTCTAAAAATTTAAAGAAGGGTGGGGCCACTCTAAAAGCTCAACAATTAACAGCATTGTCTCCTCTTCCAGAGTACCTGGGATCAACTACCAGCAACTATATGGTGGCCCATCTCCAGTTCTAGGGGATCAGACAGACAGACATACAGACAGTGAAAAGGATGGCAGGCCTGCCTGGTCTTTCTTTCTTTCTTATTCTTTTTTAAAAAATGTTTATTTATATATTTATTTATGTATTTATTAGATATATGTACACTGTAGCTGCTTTCAGACACTCCAGAAGAGGGTGTCTGATTCTGGAGAATCTAAATCCCTCTTATGGTCTGCATATGAGGTACATAAACACAGCCTCACATATACTTCTAAAAATTTAAAGAAGGTTGGGGCCACTCTAAAAGCTCAACAATTAACAGCATTGTCTCCTCTTCCAGAGTACCTGGGATCAACTACCAGCAACTATATGGTGGCCCATCTCCAGTTCCAGGGGATCAGACAGACAGACATACAGACAGTGATAAGGATGGCAGGCCTGCCTGGTCTTTCTTTCTTTCTTATCCTTTTTTAAAAAATGTTTATTTATATATTTATTTATGTATTTATTAGATATATGTACACTGTAGCTGTCTTCAGACACTCCAGAAGAGGGTGTCAGATTCTGGAGAATCTAAATCCCTCTTATGGTCTGCATATGATGTACATAAACACAGCCTCGCATATACTTCTAAAAATTTAAAGATGGGTGGGGCCACTGAGAGGGCTCAACAATTAACAGCATTGTCTCCTCTTTCAGAGAACCTGGGATAAACTACCAGCACCTTATGGTGGCCCATCTCCAGTTCCAGAGGATCAGACAGACAGAGAGACAGAGATATGGATGGCAGGCCTGCCTGGTCTTTCTTTATTTCTTATACTTTTTAAAAAATGTTTATTTATTTATTTATTTATTTATTTATTTATTTATTAGATATAAGTACATTGTAGCCGTCTTCAGACACTCCAGAAGAGGGTGTCAGATTCTAGAGAATCTAAATCCCTCTTATGGACTGAATATGATGTACATAAACACAGCCTCACATATACCTCTAAATATTTAAAAATAGGTGGGGCCACTGAAAGGACTCAACAATTAACAGCATTGTCTCCTCTTCCAGAGAACCTGGGATCAACTACCAGCACCTAAAAGTTGGCCCATCACCAGTTCCAGGGGATCAGACAGACAGACAGACAGACAGAGATAAGGATGGCAGGCCTGCCTGGTCTTTCTTTCTTTCTTATCCTTTTTTAAAAAAATGTTTATTTATATATTTATTTATGTATTTATTAGATATAAGTACACTGTAGCTGTCTTCAGACACTCCAGAAGAGGGTGTCAGATTCTGGAGAATCTAAATCCCTCTTATGGTCTGTATATGATGTACATAAACAAAGCCTCACATATACTTCTAAAAATTTAAAGATGTGTGGGGACACTGAGAGGGCTCAACAATTAACAGCATTGTCTCCTCTTTCAGAGAACCTGGGATAAACTACCAGCACCTTATGGTGGCCCATCTCCAGTTCCAGTGGATCAGACAGACAGACAGAGAGACAGAGAGACAGAGATAAGGATGGCAGGTCTGCCTGGTCTTTCTTTATTTCTTATACTTTTTAAAAAATGTTTATTTATTTATTTATTTATATGTATTTATTAGATATAAGTACACTGTAGCCGTCTTCACACACTCCAGAAGAGGGTGTCAGATTCTAGAGAATCTAAATCCCTCTTATGGTCTGAATATGATGTACATAAACACAGCCTCACATATACTTCTAAAAATTATAAATAGGTGGGGCCACTGAAAGGACTCAACAATTAACAGCATTGTCTCCTCTTCCAGAGAACCTGGGATCAACTACCAGCACCTAAAAGGTGGCCCATCTCCAGTTCCAGGGGATCAGACAGACAGACAGACAGACAGTGATAAGGATGGCAGGCCTGCCTGATCTATCTTTCTTTCTTATCCTTTTTTAAAAAAATGTTTATTTATTTATTTATTTATTTATTTATTTATTTATTTATTTATTTATTTATTATTAGATATAAGTACACTGTAGCTGTTCAGACACTCCAGAAGAGGGTATCAGATTCTGGAGAATCTAAATCCCTCTTATGGTCTGCATATGATGTACATAAACACAGCCTCACATATACTTCTAAAAATTTATAGAAGGGTGGGGCCACTCTAAAAGCTCAACAATTAACAGCATTGTCTCCTCTTCCAGAGTAACTGGGATCAACTACCAGCAACTATATGGTGGCCCATCTCCAGTTCCAGGGGATCAGACAGACAGACATACAGACAGTGATAAGGATGGCAGGCCTGCCTGGTCTTTCTTTCTTTCTTATCCTTTTTAAAAAAATGTTTATTTATTTATTTATTTATTTATTTATTTATGTATTTATTAGATATAAGTACACTGTAGCTGTCTTCAGACACTCCAGAAGAGGGTGTCAGATTCTGGAGAATCTAAATCCCTCTTATGGTCTGCATATGATGTACATAAACAGAGCCTCACATATACTTCTAAAAATTTAAAGATGTGTAGGGCCACTGAGAGGGCTCAACAATTAACAGCATTGTCTCCTCTTTCAGAGAACCTGGGATAAACTACCAGCACCTTATGGTGGCCCATCTCCAGTTCCAGTGGATCAGACAGACAGACAGACAGACAGAGAGACAGAGATAAGGATGGCAGGTCTGCCTGGTCTTTCTTTATTTCTTATACTTTTTAAAAAATGTTTATTTATTTATTTATTTATTTATTTATTTATTTATTTATGTATTTATTAGATATAAGTACATTGTAGCCGTCTTCAGACACTCCAGAAGAGGGTGTCAGATTCTAGAGAATCTAAATCCCTCTTATGGTCTGAATATGATGTACATAAACACAGCCTCACATATACTTCTAAAAATTATAAATAGGTGGGGCCACTGAAAGGACTCAACAATTAACAGCATTGTCTCCTCTTCCAGAGAACCTGGGATCAACTACCAGCACCTAAAAGGTGGCCCATCTCCAGTTCCAGGGGATCAGACAGACAGACAGACAGACAGTGATAAGGATGGCAGGCCTGCCTGGTCTTTCTTTCGCTCTTATCCTTTTTTTAAAAAAATGTTTATTTATTTATTTATTTATTTATTTATTTATTTATTTATTTATTATTAGATATAAGTACACTGTAGCTGTTCAGACACTCCAGAAGAGGGTGTCAGATTCTGGAGAATCTAAATCCCTCTTATGGTCTGCATATGATGTACATAAACACAGCCTCACATATAATTCTAAAAATTTAAAGAAGGGTTGGGCCACTCTAAAAGCTCAACAATTAACAGCATTGTCTCCTCTTCCAGAGTACTTGGGATCAACTACCAGCAACTATATGGTGGCCCATCTCCAGTTCCAGGGGATTAGACAGAGAGACATACAGACAGTGATAAGGATGGCAGGCCTGCCTGGTCTTTCTTTCTTTCTTATCCTTTTTAAAAAAATGTTTATTTATATATTTATTTATGTATTTATTAGATATAAGTACACTGTAGCTGCTTTCAGACACTCCAGAAGAGGGTGTCAGATTCTGGAGAATCTAAATCCCTCTTATGGTCTGCATATGATGTACAAAAACACAGCCTCACATATACTTCTAAAAATTTAAAGATGGGTGGGCCCACTGAAAGGGCTCAACAATTAACACCATTGTCTCCTCTTCCAGAGAACATGGGATCAACTACCAGCAACTATGTGGTGGCCCATCTCAAGTTGCAGGGGATCAGACAGACAGACAGACAGACAGAGATAAGGATGGCAGGCCTGCCTGATTTTTCTTTCTTTCTTATCCTTTTTAAAATTGTTTATTAATTAATTAATTAATTAATTAATTAATTAATTTATTTATTTATTTATTAGATATAAGTACACTGTAGCTGTCTTCAGACTCTCCAGAAGAGGGTGTCAGATTCTGGATAATCTATATCCCTCTTATGGTCTGCATATGATGTACATAAACACAGCCTCACATATACTTCTAAAAATTTAAAGATGTTTGTGGCCACTGAAAGGGCTCAACAATTAACAGCATTGTCTCCTCTTCCAGAAGACCTGGGATCAACTACCAGCACCTATATTGTGGCCCATCTCCAGTTCCAGGGGATCAGACAGACATACATACAGACAGACAGACAAGGATTGCAGGCCTGCCTGGTTTTTCTTTCTTCTTATACATTTTAAAAATGTTTATTTATTTATATATATATTTATTAGATATAAGTACACTGTAGCTGTCTTCAGACACTTCAGAAGAGGGTGTCATATTCTGGAGAATCTAAATCCCTCTTATGGACTGCATATGATGTACATAAACACAGCCTCACATATACTTCTAAAAATTTAAAGAAGGGTGGGGCCACTCTAAAAGCTCAACAATTAACAGCATTGTCTCCTCTTCCAGAGTACCTGGGATCAACTACCAGCAACTATATGGTGGTCCATCTCCAGTTCCAAGGGATCAGACAGACAGACATACAGACAGTGATAAGGATGGCAGGCCTGCCTGGTCTTTCTTTCTTTATTATCCTTTTTAAATAAATGTTTATTTTTTTATTTTTTTATGTATTTATTAGATATAAGTACACTGTAGCTGTCTTCAGACACTCCAGAAGAGGGTGTCAGATTCTGGAGAATCTAAATCCCTCTTATGGTCTGCATATGATGTACATAAACAGAGCCTCACATATACTTCTAAAAATTTAAAGATGTGTGGGGCCACTGAGAGGGCTCAACAATTAACAGCATTGTCTCCTCTTTCAGAGAACCTGGGATAAACTACCAGCACCTTATGGTGGCCCATCTCCAGTTCCAGTGGATCAGACAGACAGACAGACAGACAGAGAGACAGAGATAAGGATGGCAGGTCTGCCTGGTCTTTCTTTATTTCTTATACATTTTAAAAAATGTTTATTTATTTATTTATTTATTTATTTATTTATTTATGTATTTATTAGATATAAGTACATTGTAGCCGTCTCCAGAAACTCCAGAAGAGGGTGTCAGATTCTAGAGAATCTAAATCCCTCTTATGGTCTGAATATGATGTACATAAACACAGCCTCACATATACTTCTAAAAATTATAAATAGGTGGGGCCACTGAAAGGACTCAACAATTAACAGCATTGTCTCCTCTTCCAGAGAAATAAATGTTTATTTATTTATTTATTTATTTATTTATGTATTTATTAGATATAAGTACACTGTAGGTGTCTTCAGACACTCTAGAAGAGGGTGTCATCTTCTGGAGAATCTAAATCGCTCTTATGGTCTGCATATGATGTACATAAACACAGCCTCACATATACTTCTAAATATTTAAAGATGGGTGGGCCCACTGAAAGGGCTCAACAATTAACACCATTGTCTCCTCCTCCAGAGAACGTGGGATCAACTACCAGCAACTATGTGGTGGCCCATCTCAAGTTGCACGGGATCAGACAGACAGACAGACAGACACTGATAAGGATGGCAGGCCTGCCTGGTCTTTCTTTCTTTCTTATCCTTTTTAAAAAAAAAATGTTTATTTATTTATTTATTTATTTATTTATTTATTTATTTATTTATTATTAGATATAAGTACACTGTAGCTGTTCAGACACTCCAGAAGAGGGTGTCAGATTCTGGAGAATCTAAATCTCTCTTATGGTCTGCATATGATGTACATAAACACAGCCTCACATATAATTCTAAAAATTTAAAGAAGGGTTGGAGCACTCTAAAAGCTCAACAATTAACAGCATTGTCTCCTCTTCCAGAGTACTTGGGATCAGCTACCAGCAACTATATGGTGGCCCATCTCCAGTTCCAGGGGATCAGACAGACAGACATACAGACAGTGATAAGGATGGCAGGCCTGCCTGGTCATTCTTTCTTTCTTATCCTTTTCAAAAAATGTTTATTTATATATTTATTTATGTATTTATTAGATATAAGTACACTGTAGCTGTCTTCAGACACCCCAGAAGAGGGTGTCAGATTCTGGAGAATCTAAATCCCTCTTATGGTCTGCATATGATGTACATAAACACAGCCTCACATATACTTCTAAAAATTTAAAGATGTGTGGGGCCAATGAGAGGGCTCAACAAGTAACAGCATTGTCTCCTCTTTCAGAAACCTGGGATAAACTACCAGCACCTTATGGTGGCCCATCTCCAGTTCCAGTGGATCAGACAGACAGACAGACAGACAGAGAGACAGAGATAAGGATGGCAGGCCTGCCTGGTCTTTCTTTATTTCTTATACTTTTTAAAAAATGTTTATTTATTTATTTATTTATTTATTTATTTATTTATTTATTTATTAGATATAAGTACACTGTAGCCATCTTCAGACACTCCAGAAGAGGGTGTCATATTCTAGAGAATCTAAATCCCTCTTATGGTCTGAATATGATGTACATAAACACAGCCTCACATATACTTCTAAAAATTATAAATATGTGGGGCCACTGAAAGCACTCAACAATTAACAGCATTGTCTCCTCTTCCAGAGAACCTGGGATCAACTACCAGCACCTAAAAGGTGGCCCATCTCCAGTTCCAGGGGATCAGACAGAAAGACAGACAGACAGTGATAAGGATGGCAGGCCTGCCTGGTCTTTCTTTCTTTCTTATCCTTTTTTTAAAAAAATGTTCGTTTATTTATTTATTTATTTATTTATTTATTTATTTATTTATTTATTATTAGATATAAGTACACTGTAGCTGTTCAGACACTCCAGAAGAGGGTGTCAGATTCTGGAGAATCTAAATCCCTCTTATGGTCTGCATATGATGTACATAAACACAGCCTCACATATACTTCTAAAAATTTATAGAAGGGTGGGGCCACTCTAAAAGCTCAACAATTAACAGCATTGTCTCCTCTTCCAGAGTACCTGGGATCAACTACCAGCAACTATATGGTGGCCCATCTCCAGTTCCAGGGGATCAGACAGACAGACATACAGACAGTGATAAGGATGGCAGGCCTGCCTGGTCTTTCTTTCATTCTTATCTTTTTAAAAAAATGTTTATTTATATATTTATTCATGTATTTATTAGATATAAGTACACTGTAGCTATCTTCAGACACTCCAGAAGAGGGTGTCAGATTGTGGAGAATCTAAATCCCTCTTATGGTCTGCATATGATGTACATAAACACAGCCTCGCATATACTTCTAAAAATTTAAAGATGTGTGGGGCCACTGAGAGGGCTCAACAATTAACAGCATTGTCTCCTCTTTCATAGAACCTGGGATAAACTACCAGCACCTTATGGTGGCCCATCTCCAGTTCCAGTGGATCAGACAGACAGACAGACAGACAGAGAGACAGAGATAAGGATGGCAGGCCTGCCTGGTCTTTCTTTATTTCTTATACTTTCTAAAAAATGTTAATTTATTTATTTATTTATTTATTTGTTTATTTATTTATGTATTTATTAGATATAAGTACACTGTAGCCGTCTTCAGACACTCCAGAAGAGGGTGTCAGATTCTAGAGAATCTAAATCCCTCTTATGGTCTGAATATGATGTACATAAACACAGCCTCACATATACTTCTAAAAATTATAAATAGGTGGGGCCACTGAAAGGACTCAACAATTAACAGCATTGTCTCCTCTTCCAGAGAAATAAATGTTTATTTATTTATTTATATATTTATTTATTTATGTATGTATTTATTAGATGTAAGTACACTGTAGCTGTCTTCAGACACTCTAGAAGAGGGTGTCATCTTCTTGAGAATCTAAATCGCTCTTATGGTCTGCATATGATGTACATAAACACAGCCTCACATATACTTCTAAATATTTAAAGATGGGTGGGCCCACTGAAAGGGCTCAACAATTAACACCATTGTCTCCTCTTCCAGAGAACGTGGGATCAACTACCAGCAACTATGTGGTGGCCCATCTCAAGTTGCAGGGGATCAGACAGACAGACAGACAGACACTGATAGGGATGGCAGGCCTGCCTGGTCTTTCTTTCTTTCTTATCCTTTTTTTAAAAAAATGTTTATTTATTTATTTATTTATTTATTTATTTATTTATTTATTTATTATTAGATATAAGTACACTGTAGCTGTTCAGACACTCCAGAAGAGGGTGTCAGATTCTGGAGAATCTAAATCTCTCTTATGGTCTGCATATGATGTACATAAACACAGCCTCACATATAATTCTAAAAATTTAAAGAAGGGTTGGAGCACTCTAAAAGCTCAACAATTAACAGCATTGTCTCCTCTTCCAGAGTACTTGGGATCAGCTACCAGCAACTATATGGTGGCCCATCTCCAGTTCCAGGGGATCAGACAGACAGACATACAGACAGTGATAAGGATGGCAGGCCTGCCTGGTCATTCTTTCTTTCTTATCCTTTTCAAAAAATGTTTATTTATATATTTATTTATGTATTTATTAGATATAAGTACACTGTAGCTGTCTTCAGACACCCCAGAAGAGGGTGTCAGATTCTGGAGAATCTAAATCCCTCTTATGGTCTGCATATGATGTACATAAACACAGCCTCACATATACTTCTAAAAATTTAAAGATGTGTGGGGCCAATGAGAGGGCTCAACAAGTAACAGCATTGTCTCCTCTTTCAGAAACCTGGGATAAACTACCAGCACCTTATGGTGGCCCATCTCCAGTTCCAGTGGATCAGACAGACAGACAGACATACAGAGAGACAGTGATAAGGATGGCAGGCCTGCCTGGTCTTTCCTTATTTCTTATACTTTTTAAAAAATGTTTATTTATTTATTTATTTATTTATTTATTTATTTATTAGATATAAGTACACTGTAGCCATCTTCAGACACTCCAGAAGAGGGTGTCATATTCTAGAGAATCTAAATCCCTCTTATGGTCTGAATATGATGTACATAAACACAGCCTCACATATACTTCTAAAAATTATAAATATGTGGGGCCACTGAAAGCACTCAACAATTAACAGCATTGTCTCCTCTTCCAGAGAACCTGGGATCAACTACCAGCACCTAAAAGGTGGCCCATCTCCAGTTCCAGGGGATCAGACAGACAGAGAGACAGACAGTGATAAGGATGGCAGGCCTGCCTGGTCTTTCTTTCTTATCCTTTTTTTAAAAAAATGTTTATTTATTTATTTATTTATTTATTTATTTATTATTAAATATAAGTACACTGTACCTGTTCAGACACTCCAGAAGAGGGTGTCATATTCTGGAGAATCTAAATCCCACTTATGGTATGCATATGATGTACATAAACACAGCCTCACATATACTTCTAAAAATTTAAAGAAGGGTGGGGCCACTCTAAAGGCTCAACAATTAACAGCATTGTCTCCTCTTCCAGAGTACCTGGGATCAATTACCAGCAACTATATGGTGGCCCATCTCCAGTTCCAGGGGATCAGACAGACAGACATACAGACAGTGATAAGGATGGCAGGCCTGCCTGGTCTTTCATTTTCTTATCCTTTTTAAAAAAATGTTTATTTATATATTTATTTATGTATTTATTAGATATATGTACACTGTAGCTGCTTTCAGACACTCCAGAAGAGGGTGTCAGATTCTGGAGAATCTAAATACCTGTTATGGTCTGCATATGATGTACATAAACACAGCCTCGCATATACTTCTAAAAATTTAAGGATGTGTGGGGCCACTGAGAGGGCTCAACAATTAACAGCATTGTCTCCTCTTTCAGAGAACCTGGAATAAACTACCAGCACCTTATGGTGGCCCATCTCCAGTTCCAGTGGATCAGACAGACAGACAGACAGACAGAGAGACAGAGATAAGGATGGCAGGCCTGCCTGGTCTTTCTTTATTTCTTATACTTTTTAAAAATTGTTTATTTATTTATTTATTTATTTATTTATTTATTAGATATAAGTACACTGTAGCCGTCTTCAGACACTCCAGAAGAGGGTGTCAGATTCTAGAGAATCTAAATCCCTCTTATGGTCTGAATATGATGTACATAAACACAGCCTCACATATACGTCTAAAAATTATAAATAGGTGGGGCCACTGAAAGGACTCAACAATTAACAGCATTGTCTCCTCTTCCAGAGAACCTGGGATCAACTACCAGCACCTAAAAGGTCGCCCATCTACAGTTCCAGGGGATCAGACAGACAGACAGACAGACAGTGATAAGGATGGCAGGCCTGCCTGGTCTTTCTTTCTTTCTTATCCTTTTTTTAAAAAAATGTTCGTTTATTTATTTATTTATTTATTTATTTATTTATTTATTAGATATAACTACACTGTAGCTGTTCAGACACTCCAGAAGAGGGTGTCAGATTCTGGAGAATCTAAATCCCTCTTATGGTCTGCATATGATGTACATAAACACAGCCTCACATATATTTCTAAAAATTTAAAGAAGGGTGGGGCCACTCTAAAAGCTCAACAATTAACAGCATTGTCTCCTCTTCCAGAGTACCTGGGATCAACTACCAGCAACTATATGGTGGCCCATCTCCAGTTCCAGGGGATCAGACAGACAGACATACAGACAGTGATAAGGATGGCAGGCCTGCCTGGTCTTTCTTTCTTTCTTATCCTTTTAAAAAAAATGTTTATTTATATATTTATGTATGTATTTATTAGATATATGTACACTGTAGCTGTCTTCAGACACTCCAGAAGAGGGTGTCAGATTCTGGAGAATCTAAATCCCTCTTATGGTCTGCATATTCGGTACATAAACACAGCCTTGCATGTACTTCTAAAAATTTAAAGATGTGTGGGGCCACTGAGAGGGCTCAACAATTAACAGCATTGTCTCCTCTTTCAGAGAACCTGGGATAAACTACCAGCACCTTATGGTGGCCCATCTCCAGTTCCAGGGGATCAGACAGACAGACAGACAGAGAGACAGAGATATGGATGGCAGGCCTGCCTGGTCTTTCTTTATTTCTTATATTTAAAAAAAAATGTTTATATTTTATTTATTTATTTATTTATTTATTTATTTATTTATTTATGTATTTATTTGATATAAGTACACTGTAGCCGTCTTCAGACACTCCAGAAGAGGGTGTCAGATTCTAGAGAATCTAAATCCCTCTTATGGTCTGAATATGATGTACATAAACACAGCCTCACATATACTTCTAAAAATTATAAATAGGTGGGGCCACTGAAAGGACTCAACAATTTACAGCATTGTCTCCTCTTCCAGAGAACCTGGGATCAGCTACCAGCACCTAAAATGTGGCCCATCTCCAGTTCCAGGGGATCAGACAGAAAGACAGACAGACAGTGATAAGGATGGCAGGCCTGCCTGGTCTTTCTTTCTTTCTTATCCTTTTTTAAAAAAAATGTTCGTTTATTTATTTATTTATTTATTTATTTATTTATTTATTTATTATTAGATATAAGTACACTGTAGCTGTTCAGACACTCCAGAAGAGGGTGTCAGATTCTGGAGAATCTAAATCCATCTTATGGTCTGCATATGATGTACATAAACACAGCCTCACATATACTTCTAAAAATTTATAGAAGGGTGGGGCCACTCTAAAAGCTCAACAATTAACAGCATTGTCTCCTCTTCCAGAGTACCTGGGATCAACTACCAGCAACTATATGGTGGCCCATCTCCAGTTCCAGGGGATCAGACAGACAGACATACAGACAGTGATAAGGATGGCAGGCCTGCCTGGTCTTTCTTTCTTTCTTATCTTTTTAAAAAATGTTTATTTATATATTTATTCATGTATTTATTAGATATAAGTACACTGTAGCTATCTTCAGACACTCCAGAAGAGGGTGTCAGATTGTGGAGAATCTAAATCCCTCTTATGGTCTGCATATGATGTACATAAACACAGCCTCGCATATACTTCTAAAAATTTAAAGATGTGTGGGGCGACTGAGAGGGCTCAACAATTAACAGCATTGTCTCCTTTTTCAGAGAACCTGGGATAAACTACCAGCACCTTATGGTGGCCCATCTCCAGTTCCAGTGGATCAGACAGACAGACAGACAGACAGAGAGACAGAGATAAGGATGGCAGGCCTGCCTGGTCTTTCTTTATTTCTTATACTTTCTAAAAAATGTTAATTAATTTATTTATTTATTTATTTATTTGTTTATTTATTTATTTATGTATTTATTAGATATAAGTACACTGTAGCCGTCTTCAGACACTCCAGAAGAGGGTGTCAGATTCTAGAGAATCTAAATCCCTCTTATGGTCTGAATATGATGTACATAAACACAGCCTCACATATACTTCTAAAAATTATAAATAGGTGGGGCCACTGAAAGGACTCAACAATTAACAGCATTGTCTCCTCTTCCAGAGAAACTGGGATCAACTACCAGCACCTAAAATGTGGCCCATCTCCAGTTCCAGGGGATCAGACAGACAGACAGACAGACAGACAGTGATAAGGATTTCAGGCCTGCCTGGTCTTTCTTTCTTTCTTATCCTTTTTTTAAAAAAATGTTCGTTTATTTATTTATTTATTTATTTATTTATTTATTTATTTATTTATTTATTAGATATAAGTACACTGTAGCTGTTCAGACACTCCAGAAGAGGGTGTCAGATTCTGGAGAATCTAAATCCCTCTTATGGTCTGCATATGATGTACATAAACACAGCCTCACATATATTTCTAAAAATTTAAAGAAGGGTGGGGCCACTCTAAAAGCTCAACAATTAACAGCATTGTCTCCTCTTCCAGAGGACCTGGGATCAACTACCAGCAACTATATGGTGGCCCATCTCCAGTTCCAGGGGATCAGACAGACAGACATACAGACAGTGATAAGGATGGCAGGCCTGCCTGGTCTTTCTTTCTTTATTATCCTTTTTAAAAAAATGTTTATTTATATATTTATTTATGTATTTATTAGATATAAGTACACCGTAGCTGTCTTCAGACACTCCAGAAGAGGGTGTCAGATTCTGTAGAATCTAAATCCCTTTTATGGTCTGCATATGATGTACATAAACACATCCTCACATATACTTCTAAAAATTTAAAGCTGTGTGGGGCCACTGAAAGGGCTCAACAATTAACAGCATTGTCTCCTCTTTCAGAGAACCTGGGATAAACTACCAGCACCTTATCGTGGCCCATCTCCAGTTCCAGTGGATCAGACAGACAGACAGACAGAGAGACAGAGATATGGATGGCAGGCCTGACTGGTCTTTCTTTATTTCTTATACTTTTTAAAAAATGTTTATTTATTCATTTATTTATTTATTTATGTGTTTATTAGATATAAGTACACTGTAGCCGTCTTCAGACACTCCAGAAGATGGTGTCAGATTCTGGAGAATCTAAATCCCTCTTATGGTCTGAATATGATGTACATAAACACAGCCTCACATATACTTGTAAAAATTAAAAATGGGTGGGGCCACTGAAAGGGCTCAACAATTAACAGCATTGTCTCCTCTTCCAGAGAAACTGGGATCAACTACCAGCACCTACAAGGTGGCCCATCTCCAGTTCCAGGGGATCAGACAGACAGACAGACAGACAGAGATAAGTATGGCAGGCCTGCCTTGTCTTTCTTTCTTTCTTATCCTTTTAAAATAATGTTTATTTATTTATTTATTTATTTATATATGTATGTATTCATTAGATATAAGTACACTGTAGTTGTCTTCAGACAATCCAGAAGAGGGTGTCAGATACTGGAGAATCTAAATCCCTCTTATGGTCTGCATATGATGTACATAAACACAGCCTAACATATACTTCTAAAAATTTAAAGATAGGTGGAGCCACTGAAAGGGCTCAACAATTAATAGCATTGTCTCCTCTTCCAGAGAACCTGGGATCAACTAACAGCAACTATATGGTGGCCCATCTACAGTTCCAAGGGATCAGACAGTCTGACAGACAGACAGACTGACAGAGATTAGGATGGCAGGCCTGCCTGGTCTTTCTTTCTTTCTTATCCTTTTTAAAAAATGTTTATTTATTTATGTATTTATTAGATATAAGTACACTGTAGCTGTCTTCAGACACTCCAGAAGAGGGTGTCAGATTCTGGAGAATCTAAATCCCTCTTATGGTCTGCATATGATGTACATAAACACAGCCTCACATATACTACTAAAAATTTAACGATGGGTGGGGCCACTGAAAGGGCTCAACAATTAACAGCATTGTCTCCTCTTCCAGAGAACCTGGGATCAACTACCAGCACCTATATGGTGGCCCATCTCCAGTTCCAGGGGATCAGAACGACTGACAGACAGACAGACAGAGATAAGGATGGTAGGCCTGCCTGGTCTTTCTTTTTTTCTTATCCGGTTTAAATAATGTTTATTTATTTTTTATTTATTTATTTATTTATTTATTTATTTATTTATTTATGTATTTATTAGATATAAGTACACTGTAGCTGTCTTCAGACACTCCAGAAGAGGATGTCAGATTCTGGAGAATCTAAATCCCTCTTATGGTCTGCATATGATGTACATAAACACAGCCTCACATATACTTCTAAATATTTAAAGATGGGTAGGGCCACTGATAGGGCTCAACAATTAACAGCATTGTCTCCTCTTCCAGAGAACCTGGGATCAACTACCAGCAACTTTATGGTAGCCCAACTCCAGTTCCAGGGGATCAGACAGACAGACAGACAGACAGAGATAAGGATGGCAGGCCTGCCTGGTCTTACTTTCTTTCTTATCCTTTTTAAAAAATGTTTATTTATTTATTTATTTATTTATTTATTTATTTATTTATTATATATAAGTACACTGTAGCTGTCTTCAGTCACTCCAGTAGAGGGTGTCAGATTCTGGAGAATCTAAATCCTCTTATAATCTGAATATGATGTACATAAACACAGCCTCACATAAACTTCTAAATATTTAAAGAAGTGTGGGGCCACTGAAAGGGCTCAACAATTAACCGAATTGTCTCCTCTTCCAGAGAACCTTGGATCAACTACCAGCACAATATGGTGGCCCATCTCCAGTTCCCGGGGATCAGATAGACAGACAGACAGACAGACAGAGATATGGATGGCAGGCCTGCCTGGTCTTTCTTTCTTTCTTATACTTTTTAAAATATGTTTATTTATTTATTTATTTATTTATCTATTTATTTATTAGATATAAGTACACTGTAGCTTTCTTCAGACACTCCAGAAGAGGGTGTCAGATTCTGGAGAATCTAAATCCCTCTTATGGTCTGCATATGATGTACATAAACACAGCCTCACATATACCTCTAAATATTTAAAGATGGGTGGCGCCACTGAAAGGGCTCAAAAATTAACAGCATTGTCTCCTCTTCCAGAGTACCTGGGATCAACTACCAGCAACTATATGGTGGCCCATCTCCAGTTCCAGGGGATCAGACAGACAGACATACAGACAGTGATAAGGATGGCAGGCCTGCCTGGTCTTTCTTTCTTTCTTATCCTTTTTAAAAAATATATATTTATTTATTTATTTATTTATTTATTTATTTATTTATTTTTTTATGTATTTCTTAGATATAAGTACACTGTAGCTTTTTTAGACACCCAGAGGAGGGTGTCAGATTCTGGAGAATGAAAATCCCTCTTATGGTCTTCATAGGATTTACATAAACACAGCCTCACATATACTGAGCTGAGGTGTCACAGGCCAACTGCTGGAATTTCTGAGTACCACCTAGATTGAGAAAAGCTATGCTGTGGTTGCTTAATTTATGTATTTTATTATTTCTATTTGTTGTTTTATTTTGTTTTATTTGTTTTTAGAGAAGTCCTCAGTCTGTAGCTCTGGCTGACCCAGGACTGCCTACTTGTGTTAATTAGGGTTTCACAGCTGAGAACAGACACCAAGAGCAAGGTAAGGCTTAGAAAACTCTACATTCAGTGGTGGCTCAAGCTCTTAATGAGAGCACTCTGTAGGCAGAGGCAGTCAGTTTCTGAGTTCGAGGCCACCCTGGTGAAAGACAGGGCTAGGGTGGGGGCTAGGGTGAGGAAAGGAACAAAGAAAAGAAAGAAAGAAAGAAGAATAAAAAGTTTTTATAAAAGTTTTAAAAAAAGTGTTAAAGTTTTTAAAAATTAAAAAAAAAAATACCAGATCACCATCACAAAGCATTGGCTGTCTTCAGGTGTATCCTTTCAGCCTCCAAAACAAAAAACAATGGCTGGCTGTCTTCAGGTATATCCTATTCTCGAGTCTTATTTCCAACATTAGAGCTGGGCTGAGCTGCCTCATTATGTAATTGCAAACCTTCCTTGGTTTGTCTTTTCCATTTCTAAGACTAACAGGCCTTTTTCTATTTATTGAATATGCTCATGACTGTCCTTTAGATATAGTAAATATAACTGTTGCTTATAAAACTTGTTTTCTAGGAATTTTTAAAGGGCAATGGCAGAGTTTATTTATAAAAAAATATTTTGCATTTATTTATTTGTGTGAGTGATGAAGCTCAGGTCTTCAAACTCGTCAGGAGGTATGATTACCTCCCCTCTCTCTCAACCCCTCTCTCTCCTCTCTCAATGATTGTGTAAGAATGTTTTGCATGTGTATGCTGTGCCCACAGACTCCAGAACAGAGTATTAGATCCCCTGGAACTGGAGATGGGCCACCATATATAATACTGGTAATTGAGCCCAGGTTCTCTGGAAGAGGAGACAATGCTCTTAATTGTTGAGCCCTCTCTGTAGCCACATCTTTCTTTCTTTTTTTTTTTGAGTATATGTGAGGCTGTGTTTATATACATCATATGCAGACAATAAGAATGATTTAGATTCTTCAGAATCTGACACCCTCTTCTGGACTGTCTGAACATAGCTACAGCATACTTAAATATAATAAATAAATAAATCTTTAAAAAGAAAAGGAAAAGTAAAAAAGAAAGAACAGGCCTGCCATATGCATGTTCATAGAGGAAAATGAAGAGACCCCAATCTAACCTCAGCAGGGTGCTTCCTTCTGGATGGTAGCTCACAGTTTCATCCCAGCAAGACAGGCAAATCACTGAGTTCAAGGACAGTAAGGTTCAGGACAGCCAAGGTTAGGAAGGAAAAGGGTCTATGTTGAGAATACAAACCGACAAAACAACAACTAGGAAAAAGAAGTGACAGTGTAACTTGGGGTAGGGTACCAACAAGAGAAAGCTTTCTGTTACCACTTACAAACACCAGTAGCCTTGCACCCTTCTGCCCAGGTCCCTGCCTTCCTTTCTAGGAATTCTAAGGATGCCAGGGGGTGGGGGAATCCAGATTAACTTTTTAAAAACAAAGACTTGGTCTTTGATGTCTATAGGAAGCCCTTCTCAGTGCCTTTAACTACCACTGAACTTTCAGGGCTGTGACTCAACTGTAACAAGGAACAGGGCTAAGAACCTGCAGCCTTTGAAAACAACTATTTTTTTAAAGTGGGGGACCCAAATCAGCAGTAGAACCCCTCAGGGTCAGCCATAATACTTGTTAGGGAAAGAGCCTCAATGTCCGGAGCTGAGGTCTCATGGGTGAACTGCTTCAAGCTCTGAGTATCATTGAAAGAAAGAAAAGATATCATGTGGTTGCTTAATTTATTTATTTTATTATTTCTATTTTTTGTTTTCTTTTGTTTTGTTTTAGAAAAGGCCTCAGTCTGTAGCTATGGCTGACCTAGGACAGACTGCATGTGTTAATTAGGGTTTCACAGCTGAGAAACAGACCATACCTATGTAAGACTTAGAAAACCAAACAGTCAGTGGTGGCTCGAGCTCTTAATGAGAGCACTCTGGAGGCAGAGGCAGTCAGTTTCTGAGTTCGAGGCCAGCCTGGTTGAAGACAGGGATAGGCAGGGCTAGGCAAGGCAGGGCTGGGCTAGGCTAGGCTAGGCAAGGGGCTGGGCTAGTCAAGGCAAGGGACTAGGCTAGGCTACTCAAGGGGCTAGGCAAGACAGACAGACAGAGGGAAAGACAGACAAGGATGGCAGGCCTGCCTGGTTTTTCTTTCTTTCTTATCCCTTTAAAAAATGTTTATTTATTTATTTATTTATTTATTTATGTATTTATTAGATATAAGTACACTGTAGCTGTCTTCAGACACTCCAGAAGAGGGTGTCAGATTCTGGAGAATCTATATCCCTCTTATGGTCTGCATATGATGTACATAAACACAGCCTCACATTTACATCTTAAAATTTAAAGATGTGTGGGGCCAATGAAAGGGATCAACAATTAACAGCATTGTCTCCTCTTATGGAGAACCTGGGATCAACTACGAGCAACTATATGGTGGCTCATCTCCAGTTCCAGGGGATCAGACAGACAGACAGACATACAGACAGATAGAGTTAAGGATTTCAGGCCTACCTGGTCTTTCATTCTTTCTTATCCTTTTTAAAAAATGTTTATTAATTTAAGTATGTATTTATTAGATATAAGTACACTGTAGCTGTCTTCAAACACTCCCGAAGAGGGTGTCAGATTCTGGAGAATCTATATCCCTCTTATGGTCTGCATATGATGTACATGAACACAACCTCACATATACTTCTAAAAATTTAAAGATGGGTGGGGCCACTGAAAAGGCTCAACAATTAACAGCACTTACTCCTCTTCCAGAGAACCTGGGATCAACTACCAGCAATTATAAGGTGGCCCATCTCCAGTTGCAGGGGATCAGACAGACAGACAGACAGACAAGGATAGCAGGCCTGCCTGGTCTCTCTTTCTTTATTATCCTTTTTAAAAAATGTTTATTTGTTTATTTATGAATTTATTAGATATAAGTACACGGTAGCTGTCTTCAGACACTCCAGAAGAGGGTGTCAGATTCTGGAGAATCTAAATCCCTCTTATGGTCTGCATATTCGGTACATAAACACAGCCTCGCATATACTTCTAAAAATTTAAAGAAGGGTGGGGCCAGTGAAAGGGCTCAACAATTAACAGCATTGTCTCCTTTTCCAGAGAACCTGGGATCAACTACAAGCAACTCTATGATGGCCCATCTCCAGTTCCAGAGGATCAGACAGACAGACAGACAGACAGAGATAAGGATGGCAGGCCTGTCTGGTCTTTCTTTCTTTCTTATCCTTTTTAAAAAAATGTTTATTTATATATTTATTTATGTATTTATTAGATATAAGTACACTGTAGCTGTCTTCAGACACTCCAGAAGAGGGTGTCAGATTCAGGAGAATCTAAATCCCTCTTATGGTCTGCATATGATGTACATAAACACAGCCTCACATATACTTCTAAAAATTTAAAGATGTGTGGGGCCACTGAGAGGGCTCAACAATTAACAGCATTGTCTCCTCTTTCAGAGAACCTGGGATAAACTACCAGCACCTTATGGTGGCCCATCTCCAGTTCCAGTGGATCAGACAGACAGACAGACAGACAGAGAGACAGAGATAAGGATGGCAGGCCTGCCTGGTCTTTCTTTATTTCTTATACTTTTTAAAAAATGTTTATTTATTTATTTATTTATTTATTTATTTATGTATTTATTAGATATAAGTACACTGTAGCCGTCTTCAGACACTCCAGCAGAAGGTGACAGATTCTAGAGAATCTAAATCCCTCTTATGGTCTGAATATGATGTACATAAACACAGCATCACATATACTTCTAAAAATTAAAAATGGGTGGGGCCACTGAAAGGGCTCAACAATTAACAGCTTGTCTCCTCTTCCAGAGAACCTGGGATCAACTACCAGCACCTAAAAAGTGGCCCATCTCCAGTTCCAGGGGATCAGACAGACAGACAGACAGACAGAGATAAGGATGGCAGGCCTGCCTGGTCTTTCTTTATTTCTTATCCTTTTAAAATAATGTTTATTTATTTATTTATTTATTTATTTATTTATTTATTTATTAGATATAAGTACACTGTAGTTGTCTTCAGACACTCCAGAAGAGGGTGTCAGATTCTGGAGAATCTAAATCCCTCTTATGGTCTGCATATGATGTACATAAACACAGCCTAACATATACTTCTAAAAATTTAAAGATAGGTGGAGCCACTGTAAGGGCTCAACAATTAACAGCATTGTCTCCTCTTCCAGAGAACCTGGGATCAACTAACAGCAACTATATGATGGCCCATCTCCAGTTCCAAGGGATCAGACAGACTGACAGACAGACAGAGTGACAGAAATAAGGATGGCAGGCCTGCCTGGTCTTTCTTTCTTTCTTATCCTTTTTAAAAAATGTTTATTTATTTATTTGTTTATTAGATATAAGTACACTGTAGCCGTCTTCAGACACTCCAGAAGAAGGTGTCAGATTCTGGAGAATCTAAATCCCTCTTATGGTCTGCATATGATGTACATAAACACAGCCTCACATTTACTTCTTAAAATTTAAAGGTGGGGGGGGCCACTGAAAGGGCTCAGCAATTAACAGCATTGTCTCCTCTTACAGAGAACCTGGGATCAACTACCTGCAACTATATGGTGGCCCATTACCACTCCCAGGGGATCAGACAGACAGACAAGGATAAGGATGGCAGGCCTGCATGGTCTTTCTTTCTTTCTTATCCTTTTTAAAAAATTTTTATTTATTTATGTATTTATTAGATATAAGTACACTGTAGCTGTCTTCAGACACTCCAGAAGAGGGTGTCAGATTCTGGAGAATCTAAATCCCTATTAAGGTCTGCATATGATGTACATAAACACAGCCTCACATATACTACTAAAAATGTAATGATGGGTGGGGCCACTGAGAGGGCTCAACAATTAACAGCATTGTCTCCTCTTCAAGAGGTCCTGGGATCAACTACCAGCACCTATATGGTGGCCCATCTCTAGTTCCAGGGGAACAGAACGACAGACAGAGAGACAGACAGAGATAAGGATGGTAGGCCTGCCTGGTCTTTCTTTTATTCTTATCCGGTTTAAATAATGTTTATTTATTTATTTATTTATTTATTTATTTATTTATTTATTTATGTATTTATTAGATATAAGTACACTGTAGCTGTCTTCAGACACTCCAGAAGAGGGTGTCAGATTCTGATGAATCTAAATCCCTCTTCTGGTCTGCATATGATGTACATAAACACAGCCTCACATACACTTCTAAAAATTTAAAGATGGGTATGGCCACTGATAGGGCTCAACAATTAACAGCATTGTCTCCTCTTCCAGAGATCCTGGGATCAACTACCAGCAACTATATGGTAGCCCATCTCCAGTTCCAGGGGATCAGACAGACAGACAGACAGACAGAGGTAAGGATGGCAGGCCTGCCTGGTCTTACTTTCTTTCTTATCCCTTTTAAAAAATGTTTATTTATTTATTTATTTATTTATTTATTTATTTATTTATGTATTTATTATATATAAGTACACTGTAGCTGTCTTCAGACACTCCAGTAGAGGGTGTCAGATTCTGGAGAATCTAAATCCTCTTATAATCTGAATATGATGTACTTAAACACAGCTCACATATACTTCTAAATATTTAAAGAAGTGTGGGGCCACTGAAAGGGCTCAACAATTAAGAGCATTGTCTCCTCTTCCAGAGAACCTTGGATCAACTACCAGCAACTATATGGTGGCCCATCTCCAGTTCCCGGGGATCAGATAGACAGACAGACAGACAGGCAGAGATATGGATGGCAGGCCTGCCTGGTCTTTCTTTCTTTCTTATCCTTTTTAAAAAATGTTTATTTTTTTATTTATTTATTTATCTATTTATTTATTAGATATAAGTACACTGTAGCTGTCTTCAGACACTCCAGAAGAGTGTGTCAGATTCTGGAGAATCTAAATCCCTCTTATGGTCTGCATATGATGTACATAAACACAGCCTCACATATACTTCTAAATATTTAAAGATGGGTAGGGCTACTGATAGGGCTCAACAATTAACAGCATTGTCTCCTCTTCCAGAGAACCTGGGATCAACTACCAACAACTTTATGGTAGCCCAACTCCAGTTCCAGGGGATCAGACAGTCAGACAGTCAGACAAACAGAGATAAGGATGGCAGGCCTGCCTGGTCTTACTTTCTTTCTTATCCTTTTTAAAAAATGTTTATTTATTTATTTATTTATTTATTTATTTATTTATTTATGTATTTATTATATAAGTACACTGTAGCTGTCTTCAGTCACTCCAGTAGAGGGTGTCAGATTCTGGAGAATCTAAATCCTCTTATAATCTGAATATGATGTACATAAACACAGCCTCACATATACTTCTAAATATTAAAGAATTGTGGGGCCACTGAAAGGGCTCAACAATTAACAGCACTGGCTCCTCTTCCAGAGAACCTTGGATCAACTACCAGCAACTATATGGTGGCCCATCTCCAGTTCCAGGGGATCAGACAGACAGACAGACAGACAGAGATAAGGATGGCAGTCCTGCCTGGTTTAACTTTCTTTCTTATCCTTTTTAAAAAATGTTTATTTATTTATTTATTTATTTATTTATTTATTTATTACATATAAGTACACTGTAGCTGTCTTCAGACACTCCAGTATAGGGTGTCAGTTTCTGGAGAATCTAAATCCTCTTATAATCAGAATATGATGTACATAAACACAGCCTCACATATACTTCTAAATATTTAAAGATGGGTGGCGCCACTGAAAGGGCTCAACAATTAACAGCAATGTCTCCTCTTCGAGAGAACCTGGGATCAACTACCAGCAACTATTCGTGGCCCATCTCCAGTTCCCAGGGATCAGATAGACAGACAGACAGACAGACAGAGATATGGATGGCAGGCCTGCCTTTTCTTTCTTTCTGTCTTATCCTTTTTAAAAAATGTTTATTCATTTATTTATTTATTTATTTAGTAGATATAAGTACACTGTAGCTGTTCAGACACTCCAGAAGAGGGTGTCAGATTCTGGAGAATCTAAATCCCTCTTATGGTCTGCATATGATGTACATAAACACAGCCTCACATATACTTCTAAAAATTTAAAGAAGGGTGGGGCCACTCTAAAAGCTCAACAATTAACAGCATTGTCTCCTCTTCCAGAGTTGCTGGGATCAACTACCAGCAACTATATGGTGGCCCATCTTCAGTTCCAGGGGATCATACAGACAGACATACAGACAGTGATAAGGATGGCAGGCCTGCCTGGTCTTTCTTTCTTCCTTATCCTTTTTAAAAAAATGTTTATTTATATATTTATTTATGTATTTATTAGATATAAGTACACTGTAGCTGTCTTCAGACACTCCAGAAGAGGGTGCCAGATTCTGGAGAATCTAAATCCCTCTTATGGTCTGCATATGATGTACATAAACACAGCCTCACATATACTTCTAAAAATTTAAAGATGTGTGGGGCCACTGAGAGGGCTCAACTATTAATAGCATTGTCTCCTCTTTCAGAGAACCTGGGATAAACTACCAGCACCTTATGGTGGCCCATCTCCAGTTCCAGTGGATCAGACAGACAGACAGACAGAGAGACAGAGATAAGGATGGCAGGCCTGCCTGGTCTTACTTTCTTTCTTATCCTTTTAAAAAATGTTTATTTATTTATTTATTTATTTATTTATTTATTTATGTATTTATTAGATATAAGTACTCTGTAGCTATTCAGACACTCCAGAAGAGTGTGTCAGATTCTGGAGAATCTAAATCCCTCTTATGGTCTGCATATGATGTACATAAACACAGCCTCACATATACTTCTAAAAATTTAAAGAAGGGTGGGGCCACTCTAAAAGCTCAACTATTAACAGCATTGTCTCCTCTTCCAGAGTACCTGGGATCAACTACCAGCAACTATATGATGGCCCATCTCCAGTTCCAGGGGATCAGACAGACAGACATACAGACAGTGATAAGGATGTCAGGTCTGCCTGGTATTTCTTTCTTTCTTATCCTTTTTTAAAAATGTTTATTTATATATTTATTTATGTATTTATTAGATATAAGTACACTGTAGCTGTCTTCAGACACTCCAGAAGAGGGTGTCAGATTCTGGAGAATCTAAATCCCATTAATGGTCTGCATAAGATGTACATAAACACAGCCTCACATATACTTCTAAAAATTTAAAGATGTGTGGGGCCACTGAGAGGGCTCAACAATTAACAGCATTGTCTCCTCTTTCAGAGCACCTGGGATAAACTACCAGCACATTATGGTGGCCCATCTCCAGTTCCAGTGGATCAGACAGACAGACAGACAGAGAGACAGAGATAAGGATGGCAGGCCTGCCTGGTCTTTCTTTATTTCTTATACTTTTTAAAAAATGTTTATTTATTTATTTATTTATTTATTTATGTATTTATTAGATATAAGTACACTGTAGCCGTCTTCAGAAGCTCCAGAAGAGGGTGACAGATTCTAGAGAATCTAAATCCCTCTTATGTTCTGAATATGATGTACATAAACAAAGCATCACATATACTTCTAAAAATTAAAAATGGGTGGGGCCACTGAAAGGGCTCAACAATTAACAGCATTGTCTCCTCTTCCAGAGAACCTGGGATCAACTAACAGCAACTATATGGTGGCCCATCTCCAGTTCCAAGGTATCAGACAGACTGACAGACAGACAGACTGACAGAGATAAGGATGGCAGGCCTGCCTGGTCTTTCTTTCTTTCTTATCCTTTTTAAAAAATGTTTATTTATTTATTTATATTTTTATTAGATATAAGTACACTGTAGCCGTCTTCAGACACTCCAGAAGAAGGTGTCAGATACTGGAGAATCTAAATCCCTCTTATGGTCTGCATATGATGTACATAAACACAGCCTCACATTTACTTCTTAAAATATAAAGGTGGGGGGGGGCACTGAAAGGGCTCAGCAATTAACAGCATTGTCTCCTCTTACAGAGAACCTGGGATCAACTACCTGCAACTATATGGTGGCCCATCTCCACTCCCAGGGGATCAGAAAGACAGACAGAGAGACAAGGATAAGGATGGCAGGCCAGCCTGGTTTTCTTTCTTTCTTATCCTTTTAAAAAAATTTTATTTATTTATTTATTTATTTATTTATTTATTTATTTATTTATGTATTTATTAGATATAAGTACACTGTAGCTGTCTTCAGACACACCAGAAGAGGGTGTCAGATTCTGGAGAAGCTTAATCCCTCTTATGGTCTGCATATGATGTACATAAACACAGCCTCACATATACTTCTAAAAATTTAAAGAAGGGTTGGGCCACTCTTAAAGCTCAACAATTAACAGTATTGTCTCCTCTTCCAGAGTACCTGGGATCAACTACCAGCAACTATATGGTGGCCCATCTCCAGTTCCAGGGGATCAGACAGACAGACATACAGACAGTGATAAGGATGGCAGGCCTGCCTGGTCTTTCTTCCTTTCTTATCCTTTTAAAAAAAATATTTATTTATATATTTATTTATGTATTTATTAGATATAAGTACACTGTAGTTGTCTTCAGACACTCCAGAAGAGGGTGTCAGATTCTGGAGAATCTAAATCCCACTTATGGTCTGCATATGATGTACATAAACACAGCCTAACATATACTTCTAAAAATTTAAAGATATGTGGAGCCACTGAAAGGGCTCAACAATTAACAGCATTGTCTCCTCTTCCAGAGAACCTAGGATCAACTAACAGCAACTATATGGTGGCCCATCTCCAGTTCCAAGGGATCAGTCAAACTGACAGACAGATAGACTGACAGAAATAAGGATGGCAGGCCTGCCTGGTTTTTCTTTCTTTCTCATCCTTTTTAAAAAATGTTTATTTATTTATTTATATGTTTATTAGATATAAGTACACTGTAGCCG
Organism: Mus caroli; assembly: GCF_978045245.1. Taxonomy (NCBI): domain Eukaryota; kingdom Metazoa; phylum Chordata; class Mammalia; order Rodentia; family Muridae; genus Mus; species Mus caroli. The sequence goes on along the minus strand of NW_028227285.1, from coordinate 3,668,970 downwards.
TCTTCAGACACTCCAGAAGAAGGTGTCAGATTCTGGAGAATCAAAATCCCACTTATGGTCTGCATATGATGTACATAAACACAGCCTCACGTTTACTTCTTAAAATTTAAAGATGGGAGGGGGGCCACTGAAAGGGCTCAGCAATTAACCGCATTGTCTCCTCTTACAGAGAACCTGGGATCAACTACCTGCAACTATATGGTGGCCCATCTCCACTCCCAGGGGATCAGACAGACAGACAGACAGACAGACAAGGATAAGTATGGCAGGCCTGCATGGTCTTTCTTTCTTTCTTATCCTTTTTAAAAAAATTGTATTTATTTATGTATTTATTAGATATAAGTACACTGTAGCTGTCTTCAGACACTCCAGAAGAGGGTGTCAGATTCTGATGAATCTAAATCCCTCTTCTGGTCTGCATATGATGTACATAAACACAGCCTCACATACACTTCTAAAAATTTAAAGATGGGTAGGGCCACTGATAGGGCTCAACAATTAACCGCATTGTCTCCTCTTCCAGAGAACCTGGGATCAACTACCAGCAACTATATGGTAGCCCATCTCCAGTTCCAGGGCATCAGACAGAGAGACAGACAGACAGAGATAAGGATGGCAGGCCTGCCTGGTCTTACTTTCTTTCTTATCCTTTTTAAAAAATGTTTATTTATTTATTTATTTATTTATTTATTTATTTATTTATTTATTATATATAAGTACACTGTAGCTGTCTTCAGACACTCCAGTAGAGGGTGTCAGATTCTGGAGAATCTAAATCCTCTTATAATCTGAATATGATGTACTTAAACACAGCTCACATATACTTCTAAATATTTAAAGAAGTGTGGGGCCACTGAAAGGGCTCGACAATTAAGAGCATTGTCTCCTCTTCCAGAGAACCTTGGATCAACTACCAGCAACTATATGGTGGCCCATCTCCAGTTCCAGGGGATCAGACAGACAGACAGACAGACAGACAGAGATAAGGATGGCAGGCCTGCCTGGTCTTACTTTGTTTCTTATCCTTTTTAAAAAATGTTTATTTATTTATTTATTTATTACATATAAGTACACTGTAGCTGTCTTCAGACACTCCAGTAGAGGGTGTCAGATTCTGGAGAATCTAAATCCTCTTATAATCTGAATATGATGTACATAAACACAGCCTCACATATACTTCTAAATATTTAAAGAAGTGTGGGGCCACTGAAAGGGCTCAACAATTAAGAGCATTGTCTCCTCTTCCAGAGAACCTTGGATCAACTACCAGCAACTATATGGTGGCCCATCTCCAGTTCCCGGGGATCAGATAGACAGACAGACAGACAGGCAGAGATATGGATGGCAGGACTGCCTGGTCTTTCTTTCTTTCTTATCCTTTTTAAAAAATGTTTATTTATTTATTTATTTATGTATTTAGTAGATATAAATACACTGTAGCTGTTCAGACACTACAGAAGAGGGTGTCAGATTCTGGAGAATCTAAATCCCTCTTATGGTCTTCATATGATGTACATAAACACAGCCTCACATATACTTCTAAAAATTTAAAGATGTGTGGGGCCACTGAGAGGGCTCAACAATTAACAGCATTGTCTCCTCTTTCAGAGAACCTGGGATAAACTACCAGCACCTTATGGTGGCCCATCTCCAGTTCCAGTGGATCAGACAGACAGACAGACAGAGAGGCCTGCCTTGTCTTTCTTTATTTCTTATACTTTTTAAAAAATCTTTATTTATTTATTTATTTATGTATGTATTTATTAGATATAAGTACACTGTAGCCGTCTTCAGACACTCCAGAAGAGGGTGTCAGATTCTGGAGAATCTAAATCCCTCTTATGGTCTGCATATGATGTACATAAACACAGCCTCACATATACTTCTAAAAAGTAAAAATTGGTGGGGCCACTGAAATGGTTCAACAATTAACAGCATTGTCTCCTCTTCCAGAGAAGCTGGGATCAACTACCAGCACCTACAAGGTGGCCCATCTCCAGTTCCAGGGGATCAGACAGACAGACAGACAGACAGACAGAGATAAGGATGGCAGGCCTGCCTGGTCTTTCTTTCTTTCTTATCCTTTTTAAAAAATATTTATTTATTTATTTATTTATTTATTTTTTATGTATTTCTTAGATATAAGTACACTGTAGCTTTCTTTAGACACTCCAGAGGAGGGTGTCAGATTCTGGAGAATGTAAATCCCTCTTATGGTCTGCATAGGATGTACATAAACACAGCCTCACATATACTGAGTATATATACATATACTGAGCTGAGGTGTCACAGGCCAACTGCTGGAATTTCTGAGTACCACCTAGAGAGAGAAAAGCTATGCTGTGTTTGCTTAATTTTTGTATTTTATTATTTCTATTTGTTGTTTTGTTTTGTTTAATTTGTTTTTAGAGAAGTCCTCAGTCTGTAGCTCTGGCTGACCCAGGACTGCCTACTTGTGTTAATTAGGGTTTCACAGCTGAGAATAGACACCAAGAGCAAGGTAAGGCTTAGAAAACCGTACATTCAGTGGTGGCTCAAGCTCTTAATGAGAGCACTCTGTAGATAGAGGCAGTCAGTTTCTGAGTTCGAGGCCACCCTGGTGAAAGACAGGGCTAGGGTAGGGGCTAGGGTGAGGAAAGGAAGAAAGGAAAGAAGAAAGGAAGAAAGAAAGAAAAAGTTTTTATAAAAGTTTTATAAAAAGTGTTAAAGTTTTTAAAAATTAAAAAAAAAAAATACCAGATCACCATCACACAGCATTGGCTGTCTTCAGGTGTATCCTTTCAGCCTCCAAAACAAAAAACAATGGCTGGCTGTCTTCAGGTGTATCCTATTCTCGAGTCTTATTTCCAACCTTAGAGCTGGGCTGAGCTGCCTCATTATGTAATTGCAAACCTTCCTTGGTTTGTCTTTTCCATTTCTAAGACTAACAGGCCTTTTTCTATTTATTGAATATGCTCATGACTGTCCTTTAGATATAGTAAATATAACTGTTGCTTATAAAACTTGTTTTCTAGGAATTTTTAAAGGGCAATGGCAGAGTTTATTTATAAAAAAATATTTTGCATTTATTTATTTGTGTGAGTGATGAAGCTCAGGTCTTCAAACTCCTCAGGAGGTATGATTACCTCCCCTCTCTCTCAACCCCTCTCTCTCCTCTCTCAATGATTGTGTAAGAATGTTTTGCATGTGTATGCTGTGCCCACAGACTCCAGAACAGAGTATTAGATCCCCTGGAACTGGAGATGGGCCACCATATATAATACTGGTAATTGAGCCCAGGTTCTCTGGAAGAGGAGACAATGCTCTTAATTGTTGAGCCCTCTCTGTAGCCACATCTTTCTTTCTTTCTTTTTTTTTTGAGTTTATGTGAGGCTGTGTTTATATACATCATATGCAGACAATAAGAATGATTTAGATTCTTCAGAATCTGACACCCTCTTCTGGACTGTGTGAAGATAGCTACAGCATACTTAAATATAATAAATAAATAAATCTTTAAAAAGAAAAGGAAAAGTAAAAAAGAAAGAACAGGCCTGCCATATGCATGTTCATAGAGGAAAATGGAAGAGACCCCAATCTAACCTCAGCAGGGTGCTTCCTTCTGGATGGTAGCTCACAGTTTCATCCCAGCAAGACAGGCAAATCACTGAGTTCAAGGACAGTAAGGTTCAGGACAGCCAAGGTTAGGAAGGAAAAGGGTCTATGTTGAGAATACAAACCGACAAAACAACAACTAGGAAAAAGTAGTGACAGTGTAACTTGGGGTAGGGTACCAACAAGAGAAAGCTTTCTGTTACCACTTACAAACACCAGTAGCCTTGCACCCTTCTGCCCAGGTCCCTGCCTTCCTTTCTAGGCATTCTAAGGATGCCAGGGGGTGGGGGAATCCAGATTAACTTTTTAAAAACAAAGACTTGGTCTTTGATGTCTATAGGAAGCCCTTCTCAGTGCCTTTAACTACCACTGAACTTTCAGGGCTGTGACTCAACTGTAACAAGGAACAGGGCTAAGAACCTGCAGCCTTTGAAAACAACTATTTTTTTAAAGTGGGGGACCCAAATCAGCAGTAGAACCCCTCAGGGTCAGCCATAATACTTGTTAGGGAAAGAGCCTCAATGTCCGGAGCTGAGGTCTCATGGGTGAACTGCTTCAAGCTCTGAGTATCATTGAAAGAAAGAAAAGATATCATGTGGTTGCTTAATTTATTTATTTTATTATTTCTATTTTTTGTTTTCTTTTGTTTTGTTTTAGAAAAGGCCTCAGTCTGTAGCTATGGCTGACCTAGGACAGACTACATGTGTTAATTAGGGTTTCACAGCTGAGAAACAGACCATACCTATGTAAGACTTAGAAAACCCAACAGTCAGTGGTGGCTCGAGCTCTTAATGAGAGCACTCTGGAGGCAGAGGCAGTCAGTTTCTGAATTCGAGGCCAGCCTGGTTAAAGACAGGGATAGGCAAGGCTAGGCAAGGCAGGGCTGGGCTAGGCTAGGCTAGGCAAGGGGCTGGGCTAGTCAAGGCAAGGGACTAGGCTAGGCTACTCAAGGGGCTAGGCAAGACAGACAGACAGAGAGAAAGACAGACAAGGATGGCAGGCCTGCCTTGTTTTTCTTTCTTTCTTATCCCTTTTAAAAAATGTTTATTTATTTATTTATTTATGTATTTATTAGATATAAGTACACTGTAGCTGTCTTCAGACACTCCAGAAGAGGGTGTCAGATTCTGGAGAATCTATATCCCTCTTATGGTCTGCATATGATGTACATAAACACAGCCTCACATTTACTTCTAAAAATTTAAAGATGTGTGGGGCCAATGAAAGGGATCAACAATTAACAACATTGTCTCCTCTTATAGAGAACCTGGGATCAACTACCAGCAACTATATGGTGGCCCATCTCCAGTTCCAGGGGATCAGACAGACAGACAGACATACAGACAGATAGAGTTAAGAATGGCAGGCCTACCTGGTCTTTCATTCTTTCTTATCCTTTTTAAAAAATGTTTATTAATTTAAGTATGTATTTATTAGATTTAAGTACATTGTAGCTGTCTTCAAACACTCCCGAAGAGGGTGTCAGATTCTGGAGAATCTATATCCCTCTTATGGTCTGCATATGATGTACATGAACACAGCCTCACATATACTTCTAAAAATTTAAAGATGGGTGGGGCCACTGAAAGGGCTCAACAATTAACAGCACTGACTCATCTTCCAGACAACCTGGGATTGAAAGAAGAAAAGCTGAACTCTCCATGAACTCTCCAACTCAGAGTTCTCTTACCCCTCCCATCTAGAGGTTGTTCCCGGAACACACCTGAACTTTTTACCTCAGAGTACATTCTTGAACTCTTCACCCCAGAGTCCGACCCCTCCCAAGTGAGAACGGTTCCAGGAGCATTTCTGAGATAAGGGTCTCCTGGAGCGAACTCAGTCCAACCCCTCCTAACTGAAGACTGTTCCAAGAACATTTTTGAGATAGGGGCCTCCTGGTACTACCCCAGAATGTTCCAATAGATCGAGTACATTGCCAAAATATAGGACACGACCCCTTGGTTATGTAAAGCTCCTTGGCAGAACACCTTGGTGACGTACAACTTGTACTTTTCTCCTTAAACTTCTCCTATAAAAGCCTGTGACAAGTCTGGGCCAATTGCCGAATCTCCTCTGCACCTTGCTGGCTGCATGAGTTTCGACCCCAGATATCTGGTATATGTGCTTTTTGTGTGCTTTCTTGTCGTTGCTGTATTAAATCTTACTCTCTATACATCTTAAGTTCGGTCTCAGTGTCTTCTTGGGTGCGCGGCTGACCCGAGGCTTGAGTAAGTGCCTCCCTTTGGGAGTCCTGGAGTCTTTCATTTGGTGCGTTGGCCGGGAATCAGCGCGACCACCCAGAAGTCCTGGACCCACTCAGAAGTAAGATTTACTGTTCTGTTTGGTCTGGTGTCTGTGTTCTGTTTCTGGAGACCAGGAGAGTTTCAATCTGTGGGCCTTGGAGAGGCCATCTGAATCTGTATCTGGTGCGATCGCAGTTCTGGTTTTGCGTGACGCTCTGTGCTCAGTACGAGCACCAGAGACCGTGCTCCGGGAGCTGGAGACCAGGCAGGTCTCAATAGAGAGCGCGGGGTGGGTAGAGATAGACGTGTCTGGTGCCCACCGTCCGATCGCCCTGGGGGACGCCCCAGGAAGACAAGGGGAGGGCCAAGGACGCTTGGCGGACCCCTCTGAAGGCCGAGAGACCATCACTTTGGTGGAAGGTCTAAGCCGGCCGGCCTTGGAAAGGCCATCTGATTCTGTAAGTTGCCTGTGGGCGACGCGAGGTCGCCGCCGTTTTTGGTTTTTTCTTTTTGTCTCAAGTCTTGTGTCTGCTCTTGTTGTGTTTGCTATTATTCTAGAAATGGGACAATCTGCTGGGTGTGTAAGTGTGGAACTGCTGCATTTGTGTATTCTGAGATTGTGGGTTTATTCTGGCAGTGGCTGTGAGAGGACGGCTGTCTATGGCCTCACAGTCTGCACCCCAAAAAGATGTTTCAAGGGAGACCCTGGAAGGAGTGCCCAGGGTACAGAACAGTCAAAAAGACCTGGCTGTTGCCTGGCAGAGTGAAGGAGAGAGAGAGAGTGTTCTCTCTGCCAGAGCGGGAGTGGATGTGGAATCCCACCCCTATCAGGAAAAAGAGTCAATGTGGAATCCGACCCCGTCAGAAAGTGGCGTTTGGCTGGTTGTGTTTTGGTCACGTGACAGACTGTGTGTGTGTGTGTGTGTGTGTTAACCCTTTGCCGACTGTAGACTTGGACTGACGTCAGGACAGAATTTGTCAGCAATGGTTTTAAAAAAAGGAAAAAAAGAGAAAAAAAAACCACCAGGCCGGTCCTCCCCAGGCTGCTCAAAAGAGCTCTGAAATCCAGAGCTGCAGCAGTGGTGCTGAGGTTCTGAGTTCTGCAGACACAGCAGCAACGGAGGCTGTCTGTGCCCTGCGAGTGAGTTGTAAAATGCTGATAGTAAGTGTGGCGGCCTGTCAGACCCGCCTGGCGCCCCGGAATAGCCGTGAAGCCTGCCACAGCTGGGGAGGGGCCAACTGTGGCCGCCGTCCCTCCTTTGGCTTCCCCCTGGAGTCTGCCCGCACTCCCTTGTGTCTGCGCGCCCGCCGTGGGGCACACAGAGAAGTTCCCCCGCCCTGCCGCGCAGGCGCCTTGCGTTTCCAAAGCTCGGGAGGCCGCCGTTGCCTCTGGCCAAGAGAGCTCCGTGGATGCCTGTGTGTGGGGTGGCAGACGCCGCCGCCTCCGGGGGCTCAAGCCATGCCGGAAAACAAGTGGTTAAATTCCCCCTTCCTGCCAGTGTTTGTTTGCCACTCCCACATTTCGCCGTGGCGCGGAGGAGACTCGGCGCTTGGCTCCTCCCTGTCCATTCGCCGTTACTGAGAAAATCCTGGTTAGTTTCTTTCCCTCCGCTGACTAGTATGCTTGAGTTCAGCGGGTTGCCGCGTCTGATCTGAGGACGCCACAAGGTTCCCTGGTTGCTTCTCATTTCCCTGTCCCCTGTATCCTGTCTCTTGTTAACTGTTAACAGAAAAAATTGTGTTCATTTTGAGATATCAGTGTGCAGCCAGATGTAAGAGCTGCACCCCCTTCTCTGCCCCGTGTGTTTTCTCTTCTCAGGCATCGCCCTGAGCTGCTAGCAGTGAATCTGTTTTAAGCTCCGGTGAGGGAGATATACAAGGTAAGGAGCACCTACGAGTCTAACTGCCAGGCTCTGATGAAGGATAGAGGTCTGCAAAGAAGAACTGAGAGCAAAGCTTCAGCAGACTCAAAAGAAATAGGTTAACAGTAAAAAGAGGTAAACTATGAAAAAAGTTAAGTGACAGAATATAGATGTAATAATTAGATAACATTCAAAGTAAGCAAAGACAAGAAAGAGATATATATAGATAGAAAGAGAGACATTATATGAGATCTCCATTGCAGTTAAGAAATAGGAGCAAAGAGAGATAAATGACAAAGACTAGAACCTAGCAAAGTGACACTTGCTAATAATACTAGCACTTAGAGATGATCTGTAAGAAATAAGGAGCCAGAAAATTTTCTAAAAAAGATAAGAGAAATGAAATGCTGGTCACAAACGTCAGGGAAACTAGAAAACTTAGTACCTGGCAACAAGAAAAAAGAAAGCTTTTGGCTAAAGATCAGAGTGTTTGCTGTTGAAAAAGAAGAGCACTGGGTGAGAGACTGTCCTAACAAAAAGAAGAGGAGCCCCCCCCCCTCAAGACAAAACCCTTCACCTGTTCGTGGCTATAAGTAAAGAGACTGGTGGCCTACCTGTTGATGCAGCTAAAAAGAGACTGTGTTTTCATATTCCTCCACTGACCAATGCAAAGCAAGTTTAAAAGGTCCCTGGACACTACAGGTCTTTGCAAACTGTGGATTCCAGGTTTTGCTGCATTAAAAAGATAAACAGCCCTTCGTATAAGAAATAAAGAACAACCTTGGATGGCCTTAGATGCTATTGAGACTGCCCTAATGTTGTCCCCAACTTTGGGACTCCTAAATGTGACTGAGAACAAAAGTATTGCCAAAGAGGTTCTTACTCAGAAATTGGGACCCTAAAAGACCAGTGGCACTTGGAAAAATTAGACCTGGTGACTGAGGGATGGCCTGCTTGTCTGCACATAATGGCTTTTGGTCAGGGACACATGATCCAATTGTTTCCCTGACTGATGGACACATTATTAGAGCTTTTTGTTGACAGAACAAGTGACCTTCACTTCCCCTGCTAACCTGCTGAGTCTTCACCTACTCATCACTGCTCTGACATTCTAGCAGAAGGAACTTTGGCTCAGAAGGCTGAACTCCTGGCGCTAACCCAAGCCCTGCGGTTGGCTGAAGGCAGAGACATCAAAGACAAAGAAGAAATTCTGGCCCTCCTAGAAGCTCCTGAATGAACTGGGTGAGTTGGGGTATCGGGTATCGGCTAAGAAAGCTCAGTTACCGAGGTGCCAAAACGACGGAAAGCGGTGGCTCACCGAAGCCAAGAAAAAAGACTGTGATGCTGATCCCAACCCCCACCACCCCGCGCCAAGTACGTGAGTTTCTGGGGACGGTGGGCTTTTGCAGACTCTGGACTAAAGAAAAAGTCCCATTCACCTGGACTGAGAAACACCAAAAAGCCTTTGACAGCATAAAGGCAGCCCTGCTTGCAGCCCCCGCTCTGGCTTTGCCAGATTTGACTAAGCCTTTTACCTTATATGTTGATGAGCTGCAATGGCCCTGCTTGTTAAAGACCCTGACAAGCTTACCCTGGGTCAGCATGTGACTATACCCACTACCAGAATTTGTTGCTGAATGATTGAGTAACTTTTGCTCCACCTGCCATCCTCAATCCTGCCACCTCCCCTTGGCGGATGACTCCACTCCTGTACATCAATGTGCTGATGAAACTGGAACAAGGAGAGATCTGACTGATCAGCCTTGGTGTGCCTGCCTGGTACACGGATGGCAGCAGCTTTGTCACAGGAGCAGCAGTAGCAGATGGAAAGCAGCTCATATCCATGGGGCCACCTACCAACAGAGGGGGCTACTTACCTCAGCAGGTAAAGATCAAATCAGCCTTGGCCTGAAAGTTTAAACTGGTACACGGATGGCAGTGGCCTCATGGTTAAAGGTAAGCGGAAGGCGGGGACAGCAGTGCAGCAGTGGACAAAAAGCAGGTGATCTAGGCCAGCAGCCTCCCTAAAGGGACTTCAGCCCAGAAAGCTGAACTTGTGGTTTTGATACAAGCTTTATAAATGACACTGACAGCAGGTATGCTTTTGCCACTGTATGGAACAATACAAACAAAGAAAGCTGTTGACATTTGCAGAAGACGTTCTCAATATGGATAAATGAGACTGCTCACATAGTCATCAAGAAGATTATTAAAGAAAATTTTTCCAAGGTTCAGAGTGCCAAAGGCAATAGTGTCAGATAATGGCCCTGCTTTGTTGCCCAGGTAAGTCAGGGTGTGGCCAAGCATTTAGAGGTCAAATAAAAATTACATTGTGTGTATAGACCTCAGAGCTCAGGATAGATAAAAATTAGTCTAAAACTCTAAGACAGACCTTGATAAAATTAAACGTGGAGACTGGCATGGACTTGGTGTTCCTTCCCTATGCCCTATTTCTTGATTCAGTTTTACTCTGTTTAAGATCCTTTATGAGACTCCTATGCCCATCACTGTCTTAACCTATGTTGTTAAACTAGCTATTGAGACTGACGGTAAAGACTGGGTGACCCTCCTTCCCTTTGTGCTTCTCAGAGTCCGAAACACACCTGGACGTTTCGGTCTTACTTCTTATGAAATTCTACATGGGGGACCGCCCCCCCTTGACTAAGTCTAGCAGGATATTGGATCCCTGTGTTGACTCTTTCTACACCCTGCTCTGTTGCCCAGCTCCAGCAAACAGACCCAACGACTAAAAAGAAAAAGATGGGGAGCCCCGAGGATGACCTAATTGGAATCCCATTCCCAGATCACAGCAGCGAGCTCCTGAGCTGCCTAAACGAGCAGCGCCAGCTGGGTCATCTGTGCGACCTCACCATCAGGACACAGGGTTTTGAGTACCAAACCCACAGGGCTGTGCTGGCTGCCTGTAGCCACTACTTCAAGAGGCTCTTTACAGAAGAGAGAGAGAGAACAGTAATAAAAACAGAGAGTGTTGAAACGGCTTCTGGGGGAGCAAAAGCCAGTGTGTGTGAGCTGAACTTTGTAGGGCCGGAGGCCCTAAGTGCCCTGCTCGAGTTTGCTTACACAGCCACACTGACCACCAGCAACGCCAATGTGCCGGCTGTACTCCAAGCTGCTCGGCTACTGGAAATCCCATGTGTCGTCACTACTTGCTTGGAGATTTTGCAAGGCAGTGGACTGGAAGCCCCCAGCCCAGATAAAGATGACTGTGAGCGAGCCCGACAGTACCTGGAGGCTTTTGCCACTGCCACCCCCACAGCCTCAACCTCAAAAATGCTCAACCCACCAGGCTACGGGCTGGCCCAGAGTAACGAACCTCCACTATCATCAGAAGAGCTGGGCTCAGATGAAGATCTCATTGACCCTGACCTGAGGGCTTACCTAAGTTCGCTGCACCAGGATGCCCTGACACCAGGCCTAAATGACCAAAACAAGCTAGTGCCTAAACGCCTTTCACAGATGCCCCAAGAGTGCCCAGTCTGTCACAAGATAATCCACGGGGCAGGCAAACTGCCTCGGCACATAAGGACCCACAATGGTGAAAAGCCTTTTGCCTGTGAGGTCTGCGGTATCCGCTTCACCAGGAATGATAAGCTGAAGATCCACATGCGAGAGCACACAGGAGAGCGACCCTACTCATGCCCCCACTGTCCAGCCCGCTTCCTGCATAACTACGACCTCAAAAACCATATGCATCTGCACACAGAGGGCCGGCTCTATGAATGCCACCTGTGCCACAAGGCCTACGCTAAGGAAGGCCATCTACAGCGCCATCTAAAAAATCAGAACTACCACAAAAATAATGTGGCCATCTCATCCCCTGCTGGACACGACCTCCCCAATGGCCACATAGACTAAGAGCTTTCATAAGTTTTAGAACTAATCCTAATATGACTCAATCCTGTTGGTTATGTACAGCTATGGATGTTGATCTTAGAACTATAAAACGGTCTATTTTTGACTTCCCTGTCCAAAGTGATGTTACAAAACAGAAAGAGATTGGACTCTGTGGAGGGGGATAAATGCAGGACTCGCTCTAAGATTAGAGCTATTCACTAAAAGAAGGGGGGAATGAAAGAAGAAAAGCTGAACTCTCCATGAACTCTCCAACTCAGAGTTCTCTTACCCCTCCCATCTAGAGGTTGTTCCCGGAACACACCTGAACTTTTTACCTCAGAGTACATTCTTGAACTCTTCACCCCAGAGTCCGACCCCTCCCAAGTGAGAACGGTTCCAGGAGCATTTCTGAGATAAGGGTCTCCTGGAGCGAACTCAGTCCAACCCCTCCTAACTGAAGACTGTTCCAAGAACATTTTTGAGATAGGGGCCTCCTGGTACTACCCCAGAATGTTCCAATAGATCGAGTACATTGCCAAAATATAGGACACGACCCCTTGGTTATGTAAAGCTCCTTGGCAGAACACCTTGGTGACGTAAAACTTGTACTTTTCTCCTTACCCTTCTCCTATAAAAGCCTGTGACAAGTCTGGGCCAATTGCCGAATCTCCTCTGCACCTTGCTGGCTGCATGAGTTTCGACCCCAGATATCTGGTATATGTGCTTTTTGTGTGCTTTCTTGTCGTTGCTGTATTAAATCTTACTCTCTATACATCTTAAGTTCGGTCTCAGTGTCTTCTTGGGTGCGCGGCTGACCCGAGGCTTGAGTAAGTGCCTCCCTTTGGGAGTCCTGGAGTCTTTCACTACCAGCAACAAAATGGTGGCCCATCTCCAGTTCCAGGAGATCAGACAGACAGACAAACAGAGAGACAGACAGACAGACAAAGATAAGGATGGCAGCCCTGCCTGGTCTTTCTTTCTTTCTTATCCTTTTTAAAAAATGTTTATTTATTTATTTATTTATTTATTTATTTATTTATTTATTAGATATAAGTACACTGTAGCTATCTTCAGATACTCCAAAAGAGGGTGTCAGATTCTGGAGAATCTAAATCCCTCTTATGGTCTGCATATGATGTACATAAACACAGCCTCACATATACTTCTAAAAATTTAAAGATGGGTGGGGCCACAGAAAGGGATCAACAATTAACAGCATTGTCTCCTCTTCCAGAGAACCTTGGATAAACTACCAGCAACTATATGGTGGCCCATCTCCAGTTCCAGGGTATCAGACAGACAGACAGACAGACAGAGATAAGAATGGAGGCCTGCCTGGTCTTTCTTTCTTTCTTATACTTTAAAAAAAAATGTTTATTTATTTATTTATTTATTTATTACATATAAGTACACTGTAGCTGTCTTCAGACACTCCAGAAGAGGGTGCCAGATTCTGGAGAATCTAAATCCCTCTTATGGTCTGCATATGATGTACATAAACACAGCCTCACATATACTTCTAAAAATTTAAAGATGTGTGGGGGCACTGAAAGGGCTCAAAAATTAACAGCATTGTCTCCTATAACAGAGAACCTGGGATCAACTACCAGCAACTATATGGTGGCCCATCTCCAGTTCCAGGGGATCAGGCAGACAAAGAGACAGACAGACAAGGGTGGCAGTCCTACCTGGTTTTTCTTTCTTTCTTATCCTTTTTAAAAAATGTTTATTTATTTATTTATGTATTTATAAGATATAAGTACACTGTAGCTGTCTTCAGACACTCCAGAAGAGGGTGTCAGATTCTGGAGAATATAAATCCCTCTTATGGTCTGCATATGATGGACATAAACAAAGATTAACATACACTTCTAAAAATTTAAGATGGGTGGGGCCACTGAAAGGGCTCAACAATTAACAGCATTGTCTCTTCTTCCAGAAAACCTGGGATCAACTACCAGCAACTATATGGTGGCCCATCTCCAGTTCCAGGGGATCAGACAGACAGACAGACAGACAGAGATAAGGAGGGCAGGCCTGCCTGGTTTTTCTTTCTTTCTTATCCTTTTAAAATAATGTTTATTTATTTATTTATTTATTTATTTATTTATTTATTTATGTATTTATTAGATATAAGTACACTGTAGTTGTCTTCAGACACTCCAGAAGAGGGTGTCAGATTCTGGAGAATCTAAATCCCTCTTATGGTCTGCATATGATGTACATAAACACAGCCTAACATATACTTCTAAAAATTTAAAGATAGGTGGAGCCACTGAAAGGGCTCAACAATTAACAGCATTGTCTCTTCTTCCAGAGAACCTGGGATCAACTAACAGCAACTATATAGTGGCCAATCTCCAGTTCCAATGGATCAGACAGACAGACAGACTGACAGAGATAAGGATGGAGGCCTGCCTGGTCTTTCTTTCTTTCTTATAATTTTAAAAAATGTTTATTAATTTAAGTATGTATTTATTAGGTATAAGTACACTTTAGCTGTCTTCAGACACTCTAGAAGAGGGTGTCATCTTCTGGGTAATCTAAATCCCTCTTATGGTCTGCATATGATGTACATAAACACAGCCTCACATATACTTCTAAAAATTTAAAGAAGTGTGGGCCCACTGAAAGGGCTCAACAATTAACAGCATTGTCTCCTCTTCCAGAGATCCTTGGATGAACTACAAGCAACTATATGGTGGCCCATCTCAAGTTCCAGGGGATAAGACAGACAGACAGACAGACAGAGATAAGGATGGCAGGCCTGCCTGATTTTTCTTTATTTCTTATCCTTTTTAAAAAATGTTCATTTATTTATTTATTTATTCATTTATTTATTTATTTCTTTATTTATTTATGTATTTATTAGATATAAGTACACTGTAGCTGTCTTCAGACTCTCCAGAAGAGGGTGTCAGATTCTGGAGAATCAATATCCCTCTTATGGTCTGCATATGATGTACATGAACACAGCCTCACATATACTTCTAAAAATTTAAAGATGGGTGGGGCCACTGAAAGGGCTCAACAATTAACAGCATTGTCTCCTCTACCAGAGAACCTGGGATCAACTACCAGGAACTATATGGTGGCCCATCTCCAGTTCCAGGGGATCAGACAGACAGACAGACATACAGACAGATAGAGTTAAGGATGGATGGCCTACCTGGTCTTTCATTCTTTCTTATCCTTTTTAAAAAATGTTTATTAATTTAAGTATGTATTTATTAGATATAAGTACACTGTAGCTCTCTTCAAACACTCCCGAAGAGGGTGTCAGATTCTGGAGAATCTATATCCCTCTTATGGTCTGCATATGATGTACATGAACACAGACTCACATATACTTCTAAAAATTTATAGATGGGTGGGGCCACTGAAAGGGCTCAACAATTAACAGCACTGACTCCTCTTCCAGAGAACATGGGATCAACTACCAGCATTTATATGGTGGCCCATCTCTAGTTCCAGGGGAACAGACAGACAGACAGACAGACAAGGATGGCAGGCTTGCCTGGTCTCTCTTTCTTTATTATCCTTTTTTAAAAATGTTTATTTGTTTATTTATGAATTTATTAGATATAAGTACACTGTAGCAGTCTTCAGACACTCTAGAAGAGTGTGTCATCTTCTGGAGAATCTAAATCCCTCTTATGGTCTGCATATGATGTACATAAACACAACCTCACATATACTTCTAAAAATGTAAAGATGGGTGAGCCCACTGAAATGACTCAACAATTAACAGCATTGTCTCTTCTTCCAGAGAACGTGGGATAAACTACCAGCAACTATATGGTGGCCCATTTCAAGTTCCAGGGGATAAGACAGACAAACAGACAGACAGAGATAAGGATGGCAGGCCTGCTTGATTTTTCTTTCTTTCTTATCCTTTTTAAAAAAGGTTTATTTATTTATTTATTTATTCATTTACTTATTTATTTATTTATTTATTAGATATAAGTACACTGTAGCTGTCTTCAGGCACTCCAGAAGAGGGTGTCAGATTCTGGAGAATCTATATCCCTCCTATGGTCTGCATATGATGTACATGAACACAGCCTCACATATACTTCTAAAAATTTAAAGATGGGTGGGGCCACTGAAAGGACTCAACAATTAACAGCATTGTCTCCTCTTCCAGAGAACCTGGAATCAACTACCATCAACTATATGGTGGCTCATCTCCAGTTCCAGGGTATCTGACAGATAGACAGACAGACAGACAGACAGACATGGTGGCAGGCCTGCCTGGTCTTTCTTTCTTTCTTATACTTTTTAAAAAATGTTTATTTATTTATTTATGTATTTATTAGATATAAGTACACTGAAGCTGTCTTCAGACACTCTAGAAGAGGGTGTCATATTCTGGAGAATCTAAATCCCTCTTATGGTCTGCATATGATGTACATAAACACGGCCTCACATATACTTCTAAAAATTTAAAGATGTGTGGGCCCACTGAAAGGGCTCAACAATTAAAAGCATTGTCTCCTTTTCCAGAGAACCTGGGATCAACTACAAGCAACTCTATGGTGGCCCATCTCCAGTTCCAGAGGATCAGACAGACAGACAGACAGACAGAGATAAGAATGGCAGTCCTGCCTGGTCTTTCTTTCTTTCTTATCCTTTTTAAAAAATGTTTGTTTATTTATTTATTTATTTATTTATTTATTTATTTATTAGATATAAGTACACTGTAGCTATCTTCAGACACTCCAGAAGAGGGTGTCAGATTCTGGAGTATCGATATCCCTCTTATGGTCTGCATATGATGTACATAAACACAGCCTCACATATACTTCTAAAAATTAAAATATGTGTGGGGCCACTTAAAGGTCTCAACAATTAACAGCATTGTCAACTCTACCAGAGATCCTGGGATCAACTACCAGCAACTATATGGTGGCCCATCTCCAGTTCCAGCTGATCAGACAGACAGACAGACAGACAAGGATAATGATGGCAGGCCTACCTGGTCTTTCTTTCTTTCTTATCCTTTTTAAAAAATGTTTATTCATATATTTATGTATTTATTAGATATAAGTACAATGTAGCTGTCTTCAAACAATCAAGAAGAGGGTGTCAGATTCTGGAGAATCTAAATCCCTCTTATGGTCTGCATATGATGTACATAAACACAGCCTCAACTTTACTTCTAAAAATTTAAAGATGGGTGGGGCCACTGAAATGGCTCAACAATTAACAGCATTGTCTCCTCTTCCAGAGAGCCTGGGATCAACTTCCAGCAACTATATGGTGGCCCATCTCCAGTTCCAGGGTATCAAACAGACAGACAGACAGACAGAGTTAAGGATGGAGGCCTGCCTGGTCTTTCTTTCTTTCTTATCCTTTTTAAAAATATTTATTTTTTATATATGTATTCATTAGATATAAGTAAACTGTATCTGTTTCAGACACTCCAGAAGAGGTTGTCAGATTCTGGAGAATCTAAATCCCTCTTATGTTCTGAATATGATGTACATAAACACAGCCTCACATATACTTCTAAAAATTAAAAATGGGTGGGGCCACTGAAAGGGCTCAACAATTAATAGCATTGTCTCCTCTTCCAGAGAACATGGGATCAACTACCAGCTCCTACAAGGTGGCCCATCTCCAGTTCCAGGGGATCAGACAGACAGACAGACAGACAGAGATAATGATGGCAGGCCTGCCTGGTCTTTCTTTCTTTCTTATCCTTTTTAAAAAATATTTATTTATTTATTTATTTATTTATTTATTTATTTATTTATTTCTTAGATATAAGTACACTGTAGCTGTCTTCAGACACTCCAGAGGAGGGTGTCAGATTCTGGAGAATGTAAATCCCTCTTATGGTCTGCATAGGATGTACATAAACACAGCCTCACATATACTGAGCTGAGTTGTCACAGGCCAACTGCTGGAATTTCTGAGTACCACCTAGAGAGAGAAAAGCTATGCTGTGGTTTCTTAATTTATGTATTTTATTATTTCTATTTGTTGTTTTGTTTTGTTTTATTTGTTTTTAGAGAAGTCCTCAGTCTGTAGCTCTGGCTGACCCAGGACTGCCTACTTGTGTTAATTAGGGTTTCACAGCTGAGAACAGACACCAAGAGCAAGGTAAGGCTTAGAAAACCCTACATTCAGTGGTGGCTCAAGCTCTTAATGAGAGCACTCTGTAGGTAGAGGCAGTCAGTTTCTGAGTTCGAGGCCACCCTGGTGAAAGACAGGGCTAGGGTAGGGGCTAGGGTGAGGAAAGAAAGAAAGAAAGAAAAAGTTTTTATAAAAGTTTTATAAAAAGTGTTAAAGTTTTTAAAAATTAAAAAAAAAAAATACCAGATCACCATCACACAGCATTGGCTGTCTTCAGGTGTATCCTTTCAGCCTCCAAAACAAAAAACAATGGCTGGCTGTCTTCAGGTGTATCCTATTCTCGAGTCTTATTTCCAACCTTAGAGCTGGGCTGAGCTGCCTCATTATGTAATTGCAAACCTTCCTTGGTTTGTCTTTTCCATTTCTAAGACTAACAGGCCTTTTTCTATTTATTGAATATGCTCATGACTGTCCTTTAGATATAGTAAATATAACTGTTGCTTATAAAACTTGTTTTCTAGGAATTTTTAAAGGGCAATGGCAGAGTTTATTTATAAAAAAATATTTTGCATTTATTTATTTGTGTGAGTGATGAAGCTCAGGTCTTCAAACTCGTCAGGAGGTATGATTACCTCCCCTCTCTCTCAACCCCTCTCTCTCCTCTCTCAATGATTGTGTAAGAATGTTTTGCATGTGTATGCTGTGCCCACAGACTCCAGAACAGAGTATTAGATCCCCTGGAACTGGAGATGGGCCACCATATATAATACTGGTAATTGAGCCCAGGTTCTCTGGAAGAGGAGACAATGCTCTTAATTGTTGAGCCCTCTCTGTAGCCACATCTTTTTTCTTTCTTTTTTTTTTTTGAGTATATGTGAGGCTGTGTTTATATACATCATATGCAGACAATAAGAATGATTTAGATTCTTCAGAATCTGACACCCTCTTCTGGACTGTCTGAAGATAGCTACAGCATACTTAAATATAATAAATAAATAAATCTTTAAAAAGAAAAGGAAAAGTAAAAAAGAAAGAACAGGCCTGCCATATGCATGTTCATAGAGGAAAATGGAAGAGACCCCAATCTAACCTCAGCAGGGTGCTTCCTTCTGGATGGTAGCTCACAGTTTCATCCCAGCAAGACAGGCAAATCACTGAGTTCAAGTACAGTAAGGTTCAGGACAGCCAAGGTTAGGAAGGAAAAGGGTCTATGTTGAGAATACAAACCGACAAAACAACAACTAGGAAAAAGAAGTGACAGTTTAACTTGGGGTAGGGTACCAACAAGAGAAAGCTTTCTGTTACCACTTACAAACACCAGTAGCCTTGCACCCTTCTGCCCAGGTCCCTGCCTTCCTTTCTAGGAATTCTAAGGATGCCAGGGGGTGGGGGAATCCAGATTAACTTTTTAAAAACAAAGACTTGGTCTTTGATGTCTATAGGAAGGCCTTCTCAGTGCCTTTAACTACCACTGAACTTTCAGGGCTGTGACTCAACTGTAACAAGGAACAGGGCTAAGAACCTGCAGCCTTTGAAAACAACTATTTTTTTAAAGTGGGGGACCCAAATCAGCAGTAGAACCCCTCAGGTTCAGCCATAATACTTGTTAGGGAAAGAGCCTCAATGTCCGGAGCTGAGGTCTCATGGGTGAACTGCTTCAAGCTCTGAGTATCATTGAAAGAAAGAAAAGATATCATGTGGTTGCTTAATTTATTTATTTTATTATTTCTATTTTTTGTTTTCTTTTGTTTTGTTTTAGAAAAGGCCTCAGTCTGTAGCTATCGCTGACCTAGGACAGACTACACGTGTTAATTAGGGTTTCACAGCTGAGAAACAGACCATACCTATGTAAGACTTAGAAAACACAACAATCATTGGTGGCTCCAGGTCTTAATGAGAGCACTCTGGAGGCAGAGGCAGTCAGTTTTTGAGATCGAGGCCAGCCTGGTTAAAGACAGAGATAGGCAGGGCTAGGCAAGGCAGGGCTGGGATAGGCTAGGCTAGGCAAGGGGCTGGGCTAGGCAAGGCAAGGGACTAGGCTAGGCTACTCAAGGGGCTAGGCAAGACAGACAGACAGAGAGAAAGACAGACAAGGATGGCAGGCCTGCCTGGTTTTTCTTTCTTTCTTATCCCTTTTAAAAAATGTTTATTTATTTATTTATTTATTTATTTATTTATTTATTAGTTATAAGTACACTGTAGCTGTCTTCAGACACTCCAGAAGAGGGTGTCAGATTCTGGAGAATCTATATCCCTCTTATGGTCTGCATATGATGTACATAAACACAGCCTCACATTTACTTCTAAAAATTTAAACATGTGTGGGGCCAATGAAAGGGATCAACAATTAACAGCATTGTCTCCTCTTATAGATAACCTGGGATCAACTACCAGCAACTATATGGTGGCCCATCTCCATTTCCAGGGGATCAGACAGACAGACAGACAAGGATGGCAGGCTTGCCTGGTCTCTCTTTCTTTATTATCCTTTTTTAAAAATGTTCATTTGTTTATTTATGAATTTATTAGATATAAGTACACTGTAGCTGTCTTCAGACACTCCAGAAGAGGGTGTCAGATTCTGGAGAATCTAAATCCCTCTTATGGTCTGCATATTCGGTACATAAACACAGCCTCGCATATACTTCTAAAAATTTAAAGATGGGTGGGGCCACTGAAAGGGCTCAACAATTAACAGCATTGTCTCCTCTTTCAGAGAACCTGGGATCAACTACAAGCAACTCTATGGTGGCCCATCTCCAGGTCCAGAGGATCAGACAGACAGACAGACAGACAGAGATAAGGATGGCAGGCCTGCCTGGTCTTTCTTTCTTTCTTATCCTTTTAAAAAAATGTTTATTTATTTATTTATTTATTTATTTATGTATTTATTAGATATAAGTACACTGTAGCTGTCTTCAGACACTCTAGAAGAGGGTGTCATCTTCTGGAGAATCTAAATCCCTCTTATGGTCTGCATATGATGTACATAAACACAGCCTCACATATACTTCTAAAAATTTAAAGATGGGTGGGCCCACTGAAAGGGCTCAAAAATTAACAGCATTGTCTCTTCTTCCAGAGAACGTGGGATCAACTACCAGCAAATATATGGTGGCCCATCTCAAGTTCCAGGGGATAAGACAGACAGACAGACAGACAGAGATAAGGATGGCAGGCCTGCCTGATTTTTCATTCTTTCTTATCCTTTTAAAAAAATGTTTATTTATTTATTTATTTATTCATTCATTTATTCATTTATTTATTTATTTATGTATTTAAGATATAAGTACACTGTAGCTGTCGTCAGACTCTCCAGAAGACGGTGCAGATTCTGGGGAATCTAAATCCCTCTTATGGTCTGCATATGATTTACATAAACACAGCCTCACATATACTTCTAAAAATTTAAAGAAGGGTGGGGCCACTCTAAAAGCTCAACAATTAACAGCATTGTCTCCTCTTCCAGAGTACCTGGGATCAACTACCAGCAACTATATGGTGGCCCATCTCCAGTTCCAGGGGATCATACAGACAGACATACAGACAGTAATAAGGATGGCAGGCCTGCCTGGTCTTTCTTTCTTTCTTATCCTTTTTTTAAAAATGTTTATTTATATATTTATTTATGGATTTATTAGATATTAGTACACTGTAGCTGTCTTCAGACACTCCAGAAGAGGGTGTCAAATTCTGGAATCTAAATCCCTCTTATGGTCTGCATATGATGTACATAAACACAGCCTCACATATACTTCTAAAAATTTAAAGATGTGTGGGGTCACTGAGAGGGCTCAACAATTAACAATATTGTCTCCTCTTTCAGAGAACCTTGGATCAACTACCAGCAACTATATGGTGGCCCATCTCCAGTTCCAGGGGATCAGACAGACAGACAGACAGACAGAGATAAGGATGGCAGGCCTGCCTGGTCTTACATTCTTTCTTATCCTTTTTCAAAAATGTTTATTTATATATTTATTTATTTATTTATTTATTTATTATAAGTACACTGTAGCTGTCTTCAGACACTCCAGTATAGGGTGTCAGATTCTGGAGAATCTAAATCCTCTTATAATCTGAATATGATGTACATAAACACAGCCTCACATATACTTCTAAATATTTAAAGAAGTATGGGGCCACTGAAAGGGCTCAACAATTAACAGCATTGTCTCCTCTTTCAGAGAACCTTGGATCAACTACCAGCAACTATATGGTGGCCCATCTCCAGTTCCCGGGGATCAGTTAGACAGACAGACAGACAGACAGAGATATGGATGGCAGGCCTACCTGGTCTTTCTTTCTTTCTTATCCTTTTTAAAAATGTTTATTTATTTATTTATTTATTTATCTATTTATTTATTTGATATAAGTACACTGTAGCTGTCTTCAGACACTCCAGAAGAGGGTGTCAGATTCTGGAGAATCTAAATCCCTCTTATGGTCTGCATATGATGTACATAAACACAGCCTCACATTTACTACTAAATATTTAAAGATGGGTGGCGCCACTGAAAGGGCTCAACAATTAACAGCATTGTCTCCTCTTCCAGAGAACCTGGGATCAACTACCAGCAATTATTCGTGGTCCATCTCCAGTTCCCAGGGATCAGATTGACAGACAGACAGACAGACAGAGATATGGATGGCAGGCCTGCCTGGTCTTTCTTTCTGTCATATCCTTTTTAAAAAATGTTTATTTATTTATTTATTTATTTATTTATTTATTTATTTATTTATTTTTTAGATATAAGTACACTGTAGCTGTTCAGACACTCCAGAAGAGGTTGTCAGATTCTGGAGAATCTAAATCCCTCTTATGGTCTGCATATGATGTACATAAACACAGCCTCACATATACTTCTAAAAATTTAAAGAAGGGTGGGGCCACTCTAAAAGCTCAACAATTAACAGCATTGTCTCCTCTTCCAGAGTACCTGGGATCAACTACCAGCAACTATATGGTGGCCCATCTCCAGTTCCAGGGGATCATACAGACAGACATACAGACAGTGCTAAGGATGGCAGGCCTGCCTGGTCTTTCTTTCTTTCTTATCCTTTTTAAAAAAAATGTTTATTTATATATTTATTTATGTATTTATTAGATATAAGTACACTGTAGCTGTCTTCAGACACTCCAGAAGAGGGTGTCAGATTCTGGAGAATCTAAATCCCTCTTATGGTCTGCATATGATGTACATAAACACAGCCTAACATATACTTCTAAAAATTAAAAGATGTGTGGGGCCACTGAAAGGGCTCAAAAATTAACAGCATTGTCTCCTCTTATAGAGAACCTGGGATCAACTACCAGCAACTCTATGGTGGTCCATCTCCAGTTCCAGGGGATCAGACAGACAGACAGACAGACAGTGATAAGGGTGGCAGGCCTGCCTGGTCTTTCTTTCTTTCTTATCCTTTTTTTAAAAAAATGTTTGTTTATTTATTTATTTAATTATTTATTAGATATAAGTACACTGTAGCTGTTCACACAATGCAGAAGAGGGTGTCAGATTCTGGAGAATCTAAATCCCTCTTATGGTCTGCATATGATGTACATAAACACAGCCTCACATATACTTCTAAAAATTTAAAGAAGAGTGGGGCCACTCTAAAAGCTCAACAATTAACAGCATTGTCTCCTCTTCCAGAGTACCTGGGATCAACTACCAGCAAATATATGGTGGCCCATCTCCAGTTCCAGGGGATCATACAGACAGACATACAGACAGTGATAAGGATGGCAGGCCTGCCTGGTCTTTCTTTCTTTCTTATCTTTTTTTAAAAAATGTTTATTTATATATTTATTTATGGATTTATTAGATATAAGTACACTGTAGCTGTCTTCAGACAATCCAGAAGAGGGTGTCAGATTCTGGAGAATCTAAATCCCTCTTATGGTCTGCATATGATGTACATAAACACAGCCTCACATATACTTCTAAAAATTTAAAGTTGTGTGGGGCCACTGGGAGGGCTCAACAATTAACAGCATTGTCTCCTCTTTTAGAGAACCTGGGATAAACTACCAGCACCTTATGGTGGCCCATCTCCAGTTCCAGTGGATCAGACCGACAGACAGACAGAGAGACAGAGATAAGGATGGCAGGCCTGCCTGGTCTTTCTTTATTTCTTATTCGTTTTAAAAAATGTTTACTTATTTATTTATTCATATATGTATTTATTAGATATAAGTACACTGTAGCCGTCTTCAGACACTCCAGAAGAGGGTGTCAGATTCTAGAGAATCTAAATCCCTCTTATGGTCTGAATATGATGTACATAAACATAGCATCACATATACTTCTAAAAATTAAAAATGGGTGGAGCCACTGAAAGGGCTCAACAATTAACAGCATTGTCTCCTCTTCCAGAGAACCTGGGATCAACTACCAGCAACTATATGGTGGCCCATCTCCAGTTCCAGGGGATCAGGCAGACAGACAGACAGACAGACAGAGATAAGGATGGCAGGCCTGCCTGGTCTTATTTTCTTTCTTATCCTTTTTAAAAAATGTTTATTTATTTATTTATGTATTTATTAGAATTAAGTACACTGTAGCTGTCTTCAGACACTCCAGAAGAGGGTGTCAGATTCTGGAGAATCTAAATCCCTCTTATGGTCTGCATATGATGTACATAAACATAGCCTCACATATATTTCTAAATATTTAAAGATGGGCAGGGCTACTGATAGGGCTCAACAATTAACAGCATTGTCTCCTCTTCCAGAACCCTGGGATCAACTACCAGCAACTTTATGGTGCCCATCTCCAGTTCCAGGGGATCAGACAGACAGACAGACAGACAGACAGAGATAAGGATGGCAGGCCTGCCTGGTCTTACTTTCTTTCTTATCCTTTTTAAAAAATGTTTATTTATTTATTTATTTTTTTTTTTATTTATGTATTTATTATATATAAGTACACTGTAGTTGTCTTCAGACACTCCAGTATACGGTGTCAGATTCTGGAGAATCTAAATCCTCTTATAATCTGAATATGATATACATAAACACAGCCTCACATATACTTCTAAATATTTAAAGAAGTGTGGGGCCACTGAAAGGGCTCAACAATTAACAGCATTGTCTCCTCTTCCAGAGAACCTTGGATCAACTACCAGCAACTATATGGTGGCCCATCTCCAGTTCCCGGGGATCAGATAGACACACAGACAGACAGACAGAGATATGGATGGCAGGCCTGCCTGGTCTTTCCTCTTTCTTATCCTTTAAAAAAAATGTTTATTTATTTATTTATCTATTTATTTATTAGATATAAGAACACTGTAGCTGTCTTCAGACACTCCAGAAGTGGGTGTCAGATTCTGGAGAATCTAAATCCCTCTTATGGTCTGTATATGATGTACATAAACACAGCCTCACATATACTTCTAAATATTTAAAGATGGGTGGCGCCACTGAAAGGGCTCAACAATTAACAGCATTGTCTCCTCTTCCAGAGAACCTGGGATCAACTACCAGCAACTATTCGTGGCCCATCTCCAGTTTCCAGGGATCAGATAGACAGACAGACAGACAGACAGAGATATGGATGGCAGGCCTGCCTGGTCTTTCTTTCTGTCATATCCTTTTTAAAAAATGTTTATTTATTTATTTATTTATTTATTTATTTATTTATTTAGTAGATATAAATACACTGTAGCTGTTCAGACACTCCAGAAGAGGGTGTCAGATTCTGGAGAATCTAAATCCCTCTTATGGTCTGCATATGATGTACATAAACACAGCCTCACATATACTTCTAAAAATTTAAAGAAGTGTGGAGCTACTCTAAAAGCTCAACAATTAACAGCATTGTCTCCTCTTCCAGAGTACCTGGGATCAACTACCAGCAACTATATGGTGGCCCATCTCCAGTTCCAGGGGATCAGACAGACAGACATACAGACAGTGATAAGGATGGCAGGCCTGCCTGGTCTTTCTTTCTTTCTTATCCTTTTTAAAAAAATGTTTATTTATATATTTATTTATGTATTTATTCGATATAAGTACACTGTAGCTGTCTTCAGACACTCCAGAAGAGGGTGTCAGACTCTGGAGAATCTAAATCCTCTTATAATCTGAATATGATGTACATAAACACAGCCTCACATATACTTCTAAATATTTAAAAAGTGTGGGGCCACTGAAAGGGCTCAACAATTAACAGCATTGTCTCCTCTTCCAGAGAACCTTGGATCAACTACCAGCTACTATATGGTGGCACATCTCCAGTTCAAGGGGATCAGACAGACAGACAGACAGACAGAGATAAGGATGGCAGGCCTGCCTGGTCTTACTTTCTTTCTTTTCCTTTTTCAAAAATGTTTATTTATTTATTTATTTATTTATTTATTTATTTATTTATTTATTTATTATATATAAGTACACTGTAGCTGTCTTCAGACACTCCAGTATAGGGTGTCAGATTCTGGAGAATCTAAATCCTCTTATAATCTGAATATGATGTACATAAACACAGCCTCACATATACTTTTAAATATTTAAAGAAGTGTGGGGCCACTGAAAGGGCTCAACAATTAACAGCATTGTCTCCTCTTCCAGAGAACCTTGGATCAACTACCAGCAACTATATGGTGCCCCATCTCCAGTTCCCGGGAATCAGATAGACAGACAGACAGACAGACAGAGATATGGATGGTAGGCCTGCCTGGTCTTTGTTTCTTTCTTATCCTTTTTAAAAAATGTTTATTTATTTATTTATTTATTTATTTATTTATTTATTTATTTATCTATTTATTTATTAGATATAAGTACACTGTAGCTGTCTTCAGACACTCCAGAAGAGGGTGTCAGATTCTGGAGAATCTAAATGCCTCTTATGGTCTGCATATGATGTACATAAACACAGCCTCACATATACTTCTAAATATTTAAAGATGGGTGGCGCCACTGAAAGGGCTCAACAATTAACAGCATTGTCTCCTCTTCCAGAGAACCTGGGATCAACTACCAGCAACTATTCGTGGCCCATCTCCAGTTCCCAGGGATCAGATAGACAGACAGACAGACAGACAGACAGACAGAGATATGGATGGCAGGCCTGCCTGGTATTTCTTTCTGTCTTATCCTTTTAAAAAATGTTTATTTATTTATTTATTTATTTATTTATTTATTTATTTATTTATTTATGTATTTATTAGATATAAGTACACTGTAGCTGTTTAGACACTCCAGAAGAGGGTGTCATATTCTTGAGAATCTAAATCCCTCTTATGGTCTGCATATGATGTACATAAACACAGCCTCACATATACTTTTAAAAATTTAAAGAAGGGTGGGGCCACTCTAAAATCTCAACAATTAACAGCATTGTCTCCTCTTCCAGAATACCAGGGATCGACTACCAGCAACTATATGGTGGCCCATCTCCAGTTCCAGGGGATCAGACAGACAGACATACAGACAGTGCTAAGGATGGCAGGCCTGTATGGTCTTTCTTTCATTCTTATCCTTTTTAAAAAATTGTTTATTTATATATTTATTTATGTATTTCTTAGATATAAGTACACTGTAGCTGTCTTCAGACACTCCAGAAGAGGGTGTCAGATTCTGGAGAATCTAAATCCCTCTTATGGTCTGCATATGATGTACATAAACACAGCCTCACATATACTTCTAAAAATTTAAAGATGTGTGGGGCCACTGAGAGGGCTCAACAATTAACAGCATTGTCTCCTCTTTCAGAGAACCTGGGATAAAGTACCAGCACCTTATGGTGGCCCATCTCCAGTTTCAGTGGATCAGACAGACAGACAGACAGAGAGACAGAGATAAAGATGGCAGGACTGCCTGGTCTTTCTTTATTTCTTATACTTTTTAAAAAAATGTTTATTTATTTATTTATTTATGTATTTATTAGATATAAGTACACTGTATCCGTCTTCAGACACTCCAGAAGAGGATGACAGATTCTAGAGAATCTAAATCCCTCTTATGGTCTGAATATGATGTACATAAACACAGCATCACATATACTTCTAAAAATTAAAAATGGGTGGGGCCACTGAAAGAGCTCAACAATTAACAGCATTGTCTCCTCTTCCAGAGAACCTGGGATCAACTACCAGCAACTATAAGGTGGCCCATCTCTAGTTCCAGTGGATCAGACAGACAGACAGACAGACAGACAGAGATAAGGATGGCAGGCCTGCCTGGTCTTACTTTCTTTCTTATCCTTTTTCAAAAATGTTTATTTATTTATTTATTTATTTATTTATTTATTTATTTATTTATTATATATAAGTACACTGTAGCTGTCTTCAGACACTCCAGTATATGGTGTCAGATTCTGGAGAATCTAAATCCTTTTATAATCTGAATATGATGTACATAAACACAGCCTCACATGTACTTCTAAATATTTAAAGAAGTGTGGGGCCACTGAAAGGGCTCAACAATTAACAGCATTGTCTCCTCTTCCAGAAAACCTTGGATCAACTACCAGCAACTATATGGTGGCCCATCTCCAGTTCCCGGGGATCAGATAGACAGACAGACAGACAGACAGATATATGGATGGCAGGCCTGCCTGGTCTTTCTTTCTTTCTTATCCTTTTTAAAAAATGTTTATTTATTTATTTATTTATTTATTTATTTATTTATCTATTTATTTATTAGATATAACTACACTGTAGCTGTCTTCAGACACTCCAGAAGAGGGTGTCAGATTCTGGAGAATCTAAATCCCTCCTATGGTCTGAATATGATGTACATAAACACAGCCTCACATATACTTCTAAATATTTAAAGATGGGTGGCGCCACTGAAAGGGCTCAACAATTAACAGCATTGTTACCTCTTCCAGAGAACCTGGGATCAACTACCAGCAACTATTCGTGGCCCATCTCCAGTTCCCAGGGATCAGATAGACAGACAGACAGACATACAGAGATATGGATGGCAGGCCTGCCTGGTCTTTCTTTCTTTCTTATCCTTTAAAAAAAATGTTTATTTATATATTTATTTATGTATTTATTAGATATAAGTACACTGTAGCTGTCTTCAGACACTCCAGAAGAGGGTGTCAGATTCTGGAGAATCTAAATCCCTCTTATGGTCTGCATATGATGTACATAAACACAGCCTCACATATACTTCTAAAAATTTAAAGATGTGTGGGGCCACTGAGAGGGCTCAACAGTTAACAGCATTGTCTCCTCTCTCAGAGAACCTGGGATAAACTACCAGCACCTTATGGTGGCCCATCTCCAGTTCCATTGGATCAGACAGACAGACAGACAGACAGAGAGACAGAGATAAAGATGGCAGGCCTGCCTGGTCTTTCTTTATTTCTTATACTTTTTAAAAAATGTTTATTTATTTATTTATTTATTTATTTATTTATTTATTTATTTATTTATTAGATATAACTACACTGTAGCCGTCTTCAGACACTCCAGAAGAGGGTGTCAGATTCTAGAGAATCTAAATCCCTCTTATGGTCTGAATATGATGTACATAAACACAGCCTCACATATACTTAAAAAATTAAAAGGCCACTGAAAGGACTCAACAATGAACAGCATTGTCTCCTCTTCCAGAGAACCTGGGATCAACCTCCAGCACCTACAAAGTGGCCCATCTCCAGTTCCAGGGGATCAGACAGACAGACAGACAGACAGATATAAGGATGGCATGCCTGTCTGGTCTTTCTTTCTTTCATTCTTATCCTTTTTAAAAAATATTTATTTATTTATTTATTTATTTATTTATTTATTTATTTATTTATGTAATTATTAGATATAAGTACACTGTAGCTGTTCAGACACTCCAGTAGAGGGTGTCAGATTCTGGAGAATCTAACTCCCTCTTATGGTCTCCATATGATGTACATAAACACAGCCTAACATATACTTCTAAAAATTAAAAGATCTGTGGGGACACTGAAAGGGCTCAACAATTAACAGCATTGTCTCGTCTTATAGAGAACCTGGGATCAACTACCAGGAACTATATGGTGGTCCATCTCCAGTTCCAGGGGATCAGACAGACAGACAGACAGACAGTGATAAGGATGGCAGGCCTGCCTGGTCTTTCTTTCTTTCTTATCCTTTTTTTAAAAAAATGTTTGTTTATTTATTTATTTATTTATTTATTTATTCATTTATTTATTTATTTATTTATTAGATATAAGTACATTGTAGCTGTTCAGACACTCCAGAAGAGGGTGTCAGATTCTGGAGAAACTAAATCCCTCTTATGGTCTGCATATGATGTAAATAAACACAGCCTCACATATACTTCTAAAAATTTAAAGATGGGTGGGGCCACTGAAAGGGCTCAACAATTAACAGCACTGACTCCTCTTCCAGAGAACCTGGGATCAACTACCAGCAACTATTCGTGGCCCATCTCCAGTTCCCAGAGATCAGATAGACAGACAGACAGACAGACAGACAGAGATATGGATGGCAGGCGTGCCAGGTCTTTCTTTCTGTCTTATCCTTTTTAAAAAATGTTTATTTATTTATTTATTTATTTATTTATTTATTTATTTATGTATTTAGTAGAAATAAGTACACTCTAGCTGTTCAGACACTCCAGAAGAGGGTGTCAGATTCTGGAGAATCTAAATCCCTCTTATGGTCTGCATATGATGTACATAAACACAGACTCACATATACTTCTAAAAATTTAAAGAAGGGTGGGGCCACTCTAAAACCTCAACAATTAATAGCATTGTCTCCTCTTACAGAGTACCTGGGATCAACTACCAGCAACTATATGGTGGCCCATCACCAGTTCCAGGGGATCAGACAGACAGATATAGAGACAGTGATAAGGATGACAGGCCTGCCTGGTCTTTATTTCTTTCTTATCCTTTTTAAAAAATGTTTATTTATATATTTATTTACGTATTTATTAGATATAAGTACACTGTAGCTGTCTTCAGACACTCCAGAAGAGGGTGTCAGATTCTGGAGAATCTAAATCCCTCTTATGGTCTGCATATGATGTACATAAACACAGCCTCACATATACTTCTAAAAATTTAAAGATGGGTGGGGCCACTGAGAGGGCTCAACAATTAACAGCATAGTCTCCTCTTTCTGAGAACCTGGGATAAACTACCAGCACCTTATGGTGGCCCATCTCCAGTTCCAGTGGATAAGACAGACAAACAGACAGAGAGACAGAGATAAGGATGGCAGGCCTGCCTGGTCTTTATTTCTTTAACATTTTTAAAAATGTTTATTTATTTATTTATTTATTTATTTATTTATTTATTTATTTATTTATGTATTTATTAGATAAAAGTACACTGTAGCTGTTCAGACACTCCAGAAGAGGGTTTCAGATTCTGGAGAATCTAAATCCCTCTTATGGTCTGCATATGATGTACATAAACACAGCCTCACATATACTTCTAAAAATTTAAAGAAGTGTGGGGCCACTGAGAGCGCTCAACAAGTAACAGCATTGTCTCCTCTTTCAGAGAACCTGGGATAAACTACCAGCACCTTATGGTGGCCCATCTCCAGTTCCAGTGTATCAGACAGACAGACAGACAGAGAGACAGAGATAAGGATGGCAGGCCTGCCTGGTCTTTCTTTATTTCTTATACTTTTTAAAAAATGTTTATTTATTTATTTATTTATTTATTTATTTATTTATTTATTTATTTATGTATTTATTAGATATAAGTACACTGTAGCCGTCTTCAGACACTCCAGAAGAGGGTGTCAGATTCTAGAGAATCTAAATCCCTCTTATGGTCTGAATATGATGGACATAAACACAGCCTCACATATACTTCTAAAAATTATAAATAGGTGGGGCCACTGAAAGGACTCAACAATTAACAGCATTGTCTCCTCTTCCAGAGAACCTGGGATCAACTACCAGCACCTAAAAGGTGGCCCATCTCCAGTTCCAGGGGATCAGACAGACAGAGAGACAGACAGTGATAAGGATGGCAGGCCTGCCTGGTCTTTCTTTCTTATCCTTTTTTTAAAAAAATGTTTATTTATTTATTTATTTATTTATTTATTTATTTATTTATTTATTTATTTATTATTAGATATAAGTACACTGTAGCTGTTCAGACACTCCAGAAGAGGGTGTCAGATTCTGGAGGATCTAAATCCCTCTTATGGTCTGCATATGATGTAAATAAACACAGCCTCACATATACTTCTAAAAATTTAAAGAAGGGTGGGGCCACTCTAAAAGCTCAACAATTAACAGCATTGTCTCCTCTTCCAGAGTACCTGGGATCAACTACCAGCAACTATATGGTGGCCCATCTCCAGTTCCAGGGGATCAGACAGAGAGACATACAGACAGTGATAAGGATGGCAGGCCTGCCTGGTCTTTCTTTCTTTCTTATCCTTTTTAAAAAAAATGTTTATTTATATATTTATTTATATATTTATTAGATATATGTACACTGTAGCTGCTTACAGACACTCCAGAAGAGGGTGTCAGATTCTGGAGAATCTAAATCCCTCTTATGGTCTGCATATGATGTACATAAACACAGCCTCGCATATACTTCTAAAAATTTAAAGATGTGTGGGGCCACTGAGAGGGCTCAACAATTAACAGCATTGTCTCCTCTTTCAGAGAACCTGGGATAAACTACCAGCACCTTATGGTGGCCCATCTCCAGTTCCAGTGGATCAGAAAGACAGACAGACAGACAGAGAGACAGAGATAAGGATGGCAGGCCTGCCTGGTCTTTCTTTATTTCTTATACTTTTTAAAAATTGTTTATTTATTTATTTATTTATGTATTTATTAGATATAAGTACACTGTAGCCGTCTTCAGACACTCCAGAAGAGGGTGTCAGATTCTAGAGAATCTAAATCCCTCTTATGGTCTGAATATGATGTACATAAACACAGCCTCACATATACTTCTAAAAATTATAAATAGGTGGGGCCACTGAAAGGACTCAACAATTAACAGCATTGTCTCCTCTTCCAGAGAACCTGGGATCAACTACCAGCACCTAAATGGTGGCCCATCTCCAGTTCCAGGGGATCAGACAGAAAGACAGACAGACAGTGATAAGGATGGCAGGCCTGCCTGGTCTTTCTTTCTTTCTTATCCTTTTTTTAAAAAAATGTTCGTTTATTTATTTATTTATTTATTTATTTATTTATTTATTATTAGATATAAGTACACTGTAGCTGTTCAGACACTCCAGAAGAGGGTGTCAGATTCTGGAGAATCTAAATCCCTCTTATGGTCTGCATATGATGTACATAAACACAGCCTCACATATACTTCTAAAAATTTATAGAAGGGTGGGGCCACTCTAAAAGCTCAACAATTAACAGCATTGTCTCCTTTTCCAGAGTACCTGGGATCAACTACCAGCAACTATATGGTGGCCCATCTCCAGTTCCAGGGGATCAGACAGACAGACATACAGACAGTGATAAGGATGGCAGGCCTGCCTGGTCTTTCTTTCTTTCTTATCCTTTTTAAAAAAATGTTTATTTATATATTTATTTATGTATTTATTAGATATATGTACACTCTAGCTGCTTTCAGACACTCCAGAAGAGGGTGTCAGATTCTGGAGAATCTAAATCCCTCTTATGGTCTGCATATGATGTACATAAACACAGCCTCGCATATACTTCTAAAATTTTAAAGATGTGTGGGGCCACTGAGAGGGCTCAAGAATTAACAGCATTGTCTCCTCTTTCAGAGAACCTGGGATAAACTACCAGCACCTTATGGTGGCCCATCTCCAGTTCCAGTGGATCAGACAGACAGACAGACAGACAGAGAGACAGAGATAAGGATGGCAGGCCTGCCTGGTCTTTCTTTATTTCTTATACTTTTTAAAAAATGTTTATTTATTTATTTATTTATTTATTTATTTATTTATTTATGTATTTATTAGATATAAGTACACTGTAGCCGTCTTCAGACACTCCAGAAGAGGGTGTCAGATTCTAGAGAATCTAAATCCCTCTTATGGTCTGAATATGATGTACATAAACACAGCCTCACATATACTTCTAAAAATTATAAATACGTGGGGCCACTGAAAGGACTCAACAATTAACAGCATTGTCTCCTCTTCCAGAGAAACTGGGATCAACTACCAGCACCTAAAATTGGCCCATCTCCAGTTCCAGGGGATCAGACAGACAGACAGACAGACAGTGATAAGGATTTCAGGCCTGCCTGGTCTTTCTTTCTTTCTTATCCTTTTTTAAAAAAAATGTTTGTTTATTTATTTATTTATTTATTTATTTATTTATTTATTTATTTATTTATTTATTTATTATTAGATATAAGTACACTGTAGCTGTTCAGACACTCCAGAAGAGGGTGTCAGATTCTGGAGAATCTAAATCCCTCTTATGGTCTGCATATGATGTACATACACAGCCTCACATATACTTCTAAAAATTTAGAGAAGGGTGGGGCCACTCTAAAAGCTCAACAATTAACAGCATTGTCTCCTCTTTCAGAGGACCTGGATCAACTACCAGCAACTATATGGTGGCCCACCTCCAGTTCCAGGGGATCAGACAGACAGACAGACAGACAGACAGAGATAAGGATGGCAGGCCTGCCTGGTCTTACTTTCTTTCTTATCCTTTTTAAAAAATGTTTATTTATTTATTTATTTATTTATTTATTTATTTATTATAAGTACACAGTAGCTGTATTCAGACACTCCAGTTCCCGGGGATCAGATTGACAGACAGACAGACAGAGAAATGGATGGCAGGCCTGACTGTTCTTTCTTTCTTTCTTATCCTTTTTAAAAAATGTTTATTTATTTATTTATTTATTTATCTATGTATTTATTAGATAGAAGTACACTGTAGCTGTCTTCAGACACTCCAGAAGAGGGTGTCAGATTCTGGAGAATCTAAATCCCTCTTATGATCTGCATATGATGTACATAAACACAGCCTAACATATACTTCTAAATATTTAAAGAAGGGTGGCGCCACTGAAAGGGCTCAACAATTAACAGCATTGTTTCCTCTTCCAAAGAACTTGGGATCAACTACCAGCAACTATTCGTGGCCCATCTCCAGTTCCCAGGTATCAGATTGACAGACAGACAGACAGACAGAGATATGGATGGCAGGCCTGCCTGGTCTTTCTTTCTGTCTTTTCCTTTTTAAAAAATGTTTATTTATTTATTTATTTATTTATTTTTTATATATTTTTTAGATATAAGTACACTGTAGCTGTTCAGACACTCCAGAAGATGGTGTCAGATTCTGGAGAATCTAAATCCCTCTTATGGTCTGCATATGATGTACGTAAACACAGCCTCACATATACTTCTAAAAATTTAAAGAAGGGTGGGGCCACTCTAAAAGCTCAACAATTAACAGCATTGTCTCCTCTTCCAGAGTACCTGGGATCAACTACCAGCAACTATATCGTGGCCCATCTCCAGTTCCAAGAGATCAGACAGACTGACAGACAGACAGACTGACAGAGATAAGGATGGCAGGCCTGCCTGGTCTTTCTTTCTTTCTTATCCTTTTTAAAAAATGTTTATTTATTTATTTATATGTTTATTAGATATAAGTACACTCTAGCCGTCTTCAGACACTCCAGAAGAAGGTGTCAGATTCTGGAGAATCTAAATCCCTCTTCTGGTCTGCATATGATGTACATAAACACAGCCTCACATATACTTCTAAATATTTCAATAAGTGTGGGGCCACTGATAGGGCTCAAAAATTAACAGCATTGTCTCTTCTTCCAGAGATCCTTGGATCAACTACCAGCAACTATATGGTGGCCCATCTCCAGTTCCAGGGGATCAGACAGACAGACAGACAGACAAACAGAGATAAGGATAGCAGGACTGCCTAGTCTTACTTTCTTTCTTATCCTTTTTAAAAAATGTTTATTTATTTATTTATTTATTTATTTATTTATTTATTTATTTATTATCTATTTATTTATTAGATATAAGTACACTGTAGCTGTCTTCAGACACTCCAGAAGAGGGTGTCAGATTCTGGAGAATCTAAATCCCTCTTATGGTCTGCATATGATGTACATAAACACAGCCTCACATATACTTCTAAATATTTAAAGATGGGTGGGGCCACTGAAAGGGCTCAACAATTAACAGCATTGTCTCCTCTTCCAGAGAACCTGGGATCAACTACCAGCAACTATTCGTGGCCCATCTCCAGTTCCCAGGTATCAGACTGACAGACAGACAGACAGACAGACAGCGATATGGATGGCAGGCCTGCCTGGTCTTTCTTTCTGTCTTATCTTTTTTAAAAAATGTTTATTTTTTATTTATTTATTTATTTATTTATTTATTTATTTATTTATTTATTTATTAGATATAAGTACACTGTAGCTGTTCAGACACTCCAGAAGAGGGTGTCAGATTCTGGAGAATCTAAATCCCTCTTATGGTCTGCATATGATGTACATAAACACAGCCTCACATATACTTCTAAAAATTTAAAGAAGGCTGGGGCCACTCTAAAAGCTCAACAATTAAGAGCATTGTCTCCTCTTCCAGAGTACCTGGGATCAACTACCAGCAACTATATGGTGGCCCATTACCAATTCCTGGGGATCAGATAGACAGACATACAGACATTGATAAGGATGGCAGGCCTGCCTGGTCTTTCTTTCTTTCTTATCCTTTTTAAAAAATGATTATTTATATATTTATTTATGTATTTATTAGATATAAGTACACTGTAGCTGTCTTCAGACACTCCAGAAGAGGGTGTCAGATACTGGAGAATCTAAATCCCTCTTATGGTCTGCATATGATGTACATAAACACAGCCTCACATATACTTCTAAAAATTTAAAGATGTGTGGGGCCACTGAGAGGTCTCTACAATTAACAGCATTGTCTCCTCTACCTGAGAACCTGGGATCAACTACCAGCAACTATATGGTGGCCCATCTCCAGTTCCAGGGGATCAGGCAGACAAAGAGACAGACAGACAAGAGTGGCAGGCCTCCCTGGCTTTTCTTTCTTTCTTATATTTTTAAAAAATATTTATTTATTTATTTATGTATTTATTAGATATAAGTACACTGTAGCTGTCTTCAGACACTCCAGAAGAGGGTGTCAGATTCTGGAGAATATAAATCCCTCTGATGGTCTGCATATGATGGACATAAACACAGATTCACATACACTTCTAAAAATTTAAGATGGGTGGGGCCACTGAAAGGTCTCAACAATTAACAGCATTGTCTCTTCTTCCAGACAACCTGGGATCAACTAGCAGCAAATATATGGTGGCCCATCTCCAGTTCCAGGGGATCAGACAGACAGACAGACAGACAGAGATAAGGATGGCAGTCCTGCCTGATTTTTCTTTCTTTCATATCCTTTTTAAAAATGTTTATTTATTTATTTATTCATTTATTCATTTGTTTATTTATATTTATTTATTTATTTGTTTGTTTGTTTGTTTATTTATGTATTTATTAGATATATGTACACTGTAGCTGTCTTCAGACTCTCCAGAAGAGTGTGTCAGATTCTGGAGAATCTATATCCCTCTTATGGACTGCATATGACGTACATAAACACAGCGTCACATATACTTCTAAAAATTTAAAGATGGGTGGGGCCACTGAAAGGGCTCAACAATTAACAGCATTGTCTCATCTTCAAAAGGACCTGGGATCAACTACCAGCAACTATATTGTGGCCCATCTCCAGTTCCAGGAGATCAGACAGACATACATACAGACAGACAGACAAGGATTGCAGACCTGCCTGGTTTTTCTTTCTTTCTTATACATTTTAAAAATGTTTATTTATTTATATATGTATTTATTAGATATAAGTACACTGTAGCTGTCTTCAGGCACTTCAGAAGAGGGTGTCATATTCTGGAGAATCTAAATCACTCTTATGGTCTGCATATGATGTACACAAACACAGCCTCACATATACTTCTAAAAATTTAAAGATGTGTGGGGCCACTGAAACGGCTCAACAATTAACAGCATTGTCTCCTCTACCAGAGAACCTGGGATGAACTACCAGCAACTATATGGTGGCCCATCTCCAGTTCCAGGGGATCAGACAGACAGACAGATAGACAGACAAGGATTGCATGCCTGCCTGGTTTTACTTTCTTTCTTATCCTTTTTAAAAAATATTTACTTATTTATTTATTTATTTATTTATTTATTTATTTATTATATGTACACTGTAGCTGTCTTCAGACACTCCAGAAGAGGGTGTCAGATTCTGGAGAATCTAAATCCCTCTTATGGTCTGCATATTGTGTACATAAACACAGCTTCACATATACTTCTAAAAATTTAAAGATGTGTGGGGCCACTGAAAGGGCTCAACAATTAACAGGATTGTCTCCTCTACCAGAGGACCTGGGATCAACTACCAGCAACTATATGGTGGCCCATCTCCAGTTGCAGGGGATCAGACAGACAAAGAGACAGACAGACATGGGTGGCAGGCCTCCTTGGTTTTTTTTTTCTTTCTTATCCTTTTTAAAAAATGTTTATTTATTTATTTATTTATGTATTTATTAGATATAAGTACAATGGAGCTGTCTTCAAACAATCCAGAAGAGGGTGTCAGATTCTGGAGAATATAAATCCCTCTTATGGTCTGCATATGATGGACATAAACACAGATTCACATACACTTCTAAAAATTTAAAGATGGGTGGGGCCACTGAAACGGCTCAACAATTAACAGCATTGTCTCTTCTTCCAGAGAACCTGGGATCAACTACAAGCAACTATATGGTGGCCCATCTCGAGTCCAGGGGATCAGACAGACAGACAGACAGACATACAGACAGAGATAAGGAGGGCAGGCCTGCCTGGTCTTTCTTTCTTTCTTATCCTTTTAAAATAATGTTTATTTATTTATTTATTTATTTATTTATTTATGTAGTTATTAGATATAAGTACACTGTAGCTGTCTTCAGACACTCTAGAAGAGGGTGTCATCTTATGGAGAATCTAAATCCCTCTTATGGTCTGCATGTGATGTACATAAACACAGCCTCACATATACTTCTAAAAATTAAAGATGGGTGGGCCCACTGAAAGGGCTCAACAATTAACAGCATTCTCTCTTCTTCCAAAGAACGTGGGATCAACTACCAGCAACTATAGGGTGGCCCATCTCAAGTTCCAGGGGATAAGACAGACAGAAGGACAGACAGACAGAGATAAGGATGGCAGGCCTGCCTGATTTTTCTTGCTTTCTTATCCTTTTTAAAAAATGTTTATTTATTTATTTATTTATTTATTCAATTATTCATTTTTTATTTATTTATGTATTTATTAGATATAAGTACACTGTAGCTGTCTTCAGACTCTCCAGAAGAGGGTGTCAGATTCTGGAGAATCTATATCCCTCTTATGGTCTGCATATGATGTACATGAACACAGCCTCACATACACTTCTAAAAATTTAAGGATGGGTGGGGCCACTGAAAGGGTTCAACAATTAACAGCATTGTCTCCTCTTCCAGAGAACCTGGGACCAACTACCAGCAACTATATTGTGGCCCATCTCCAGTTCCAGGGGATCAGACAGACAGACATATAGACAGTTATAAGGATGGCAGGCCTGCCTGGTCTTTCTTTCTTATCTTTTTAAAAAAAATGTTTATTTATATATTTATTTATGTATTTATTAGATATAAGTACACTGTAGCTGTCTTCAGACTCTCCAGAAGAGGGTGTCATATTCTGGAGAATATAAATCCCTCTTATGGTCTGCATATGATGTACATAAACACAGCCTCACATATACTTCTAAAAATTTAAAGAAGTGTGGGGCCACTGAAACGGCTCAACAATTAACAGCATTGTCTCCTCTACCACAGAACCTGGGATCAACTAGCAGCAACTATATGGTGGCCCATCTCCAGTTCCAGGGGATCAGACAGACAGACAGATAGACAGACAAGGATTGTAGGCCTGCCTGGTTTTACTTTCTTTCTTATCCTTTTTAAAAAATGTTTATTATTTATTTATTTATTTATTTATTTATTATATACAAGTACAATGTAGCTGTCTTCAGACACTCCAGAAGAGCCTGTCAGATTCTGGAGAATCTAAATCCCTCTTATGGTCTGCATATGATGTACATAAACACAGCCTCACATATACTTCTAAAAATTTAAAGATGTGTGGGGCCACTGAAACGGCTCAACAATTAACAGCATTATCTCCTCTACCAGAGAACCTGGGATGAACTACCAGCAACTATATGGTGGCCCATCTCCAGTTGCAGGGGATCAGACAGACAAAGAGACAGACAGACAAGGGTGGTAGGCCTCCCTGGTTTTTCTTTCTTTCTTATCCTTTTTAAAAAATGTTTATTTATTTATTTATGTATTTATTAGATATAAGTACAATGTAGCTGTCTTCAAAAAATCCAGAAGAGGGTGTCAGATTCTGGAGAATATAAATCCCTCTTATGGTCTGCATATGATGGACATAAACACAGATACACATACACTTCTAAAAATTTAAAGATGAGTGGGGCCACTGAAAGGGCTCAACAATTAACAGCATTGTCTCTTCTTCCAGAGAACCTGGGATCAACTACAAGCAACTATATGGTGGCCCATCTCGAGTTCCAGGGGATCAGACAGACAGACAGACAGACAGACATACAGACAGAGATAAGGAGGGCAGGCCTGCCTGGTCTTTCTTTCTTTCTTATCCTTTTAAAATAATGTTTATTTATTTATTTATTTATGTATTTATTTATTAGATATAAGTACACTGTAGTTGTCTTCAGACACTCCAGAAAAGGGTGTCAGATTCTGGAGAAACTAAATACTTCTTATGGTCTGCATATGATGTACATAAACACAGCCTAACATATACTTCTAAAAATTTAAAGATAGGTGGAGCCACTGAAAGGGCTCAACAATTAACAGCATTGTCTCCTCTTCCAGAGAACCTGGGATCAACTCACAGCAACTATATGGTGGCCCATCTCCAGATCCAGGGGATCAGAACGACAGACAGACAGACAGACAGACAGAGATAATGATGGTAGGCAAGCCTGGTCTTTCTTTATTTCTTATCCGGTTTAAATAATGTTTATTTATTTATTTATTTATTTATTTATTTATTTATTTATTAGATATAAGTACACTGTAGCTGTCTTCAGACAATCCAGAAGAGGGTGTCAGATTCTGGAGAATCTAAATCCCTCTTATGGTCTGCATATGATGTACATAAACACAGCCTCATATATACTACTAAAAATTTAACGATGGGTGTGGCCACTGAAAGGGCTCAAAAATTAACAGCATTGTCTCCTCTTCCAGAGAACCTGGGATCAACTACCAGCACCTATATGGTGGCCCATCTCCAGTTCGAGGGGTTCAGAACGACAGACAGACAGACAGACAGACAGACAGACAGACAGAGATAAGGATGGCAGGCCTGCCTGGTCTTTCTTTCTTTCCTATCCGGTTTAAATAATGTTTATTTATTTATTTATTTATTTATTTATTTATTTATTTATTTATGTATTTATTAGATAAAAGTACACTGTAGCTGTCTTCAGACACTCCAGTAGATGGTGTCAGATTCTGGAGAATCTAAATCCTCTTATAATCTGAATATGATGTAAATAAACACAGCCTCACATATACTTGTAAATATTTAAAGAAGTGTGGGGCCACTGAAAGCGCTCAACAATTAACAGCATTGTCTCCTCTTCCAGAGAACTTTGTATCAACTACCAGCAACTATATGGTGGCCCATCTCCAGTTCCAGGGGATCAGACAGACAGACAGACAGACAGAGATAAGGATGGCAGGCCTGCCTGGTCTTACTTTCTTTCTTATCCTTTTTAAAAAATGTTTATTTATATATTTATTTATTCATTTATTTTTTTATTTATGAATTTTTTATATATAAGTACACTGTAACTGTCTTCAGACAGTCCAGTAGAGGGTGTCAGATTCTGTAGAATCTAAATCCTCTTATAATCTGAATATTATGTACATAAACACAGCCTCACATATACTTCTAATTATTTAAAGAAGTGTGGGGCCACTGAAAGGGCTCAACAATTAACAGCATTGTCTCCTATTCCAGAGAACCTTGGATCAACTACCAGCAACTATATGGTGGCACATCTCCAGTTCCCGGGGATCAGATACACAGACAGACAGACAGACAGAGATATGGATGGCAGGCCTGCCTGGTCTTTCTTTCTTTCTTATCCTTTTTAAAAAATGTTTATTTATTTATTTATTTATCTATTTATTTATTAGATATAAGTACACTCTAGCTGTCTTCAGACACTCCAGAAGAGTGTGTCAGATTCTAGAGAATCTAAATCCCTCTTATGGTGTGCTTATGATGTACATAAACACAGCCTCACATGTACTTCTAAAAATTTAAAGATGTGTGGGGCCACTGAGAGGGCTCAACAATTAACAGGATTGTCTCCTCTACCAGAGAACCTGGGATCAACTACCAGCAACTATATGGTGGCCCATCTCCAGTTCCAGGGGATCAGGCAGACAAAGAGACAGACAGACAAGGGTGGCAGGCCTCCCTGTTTTTTCTTTCTTTCTTATCCTTTTTAAAAAATATTTATTTATTTATTTATGTATTTATGAGATATAAGTACACTGTAGCTGTCTTCAGACACTCTAGAAGAGGGTGTCAGATTCTGGAGAATATAAATCCGTCTTATGGTCTGCATATGATGGACATAAACACAGATTCACATAAACTTCTAAAAATTTAAGATGGGTGGGGCCACTGAAAAGGCTGAACAATTAACAGCATTGTCTCTTCGTCCAGAGAACCTAGGATCAACTACCAGCAACTATATGGTGGCCCATCTCCAGTTCCAGGGGATCAGACAGACAGACAGACAGAAAGAGATAAGGAGGGCAGGACTGCCTGGTCTTTCTTTCTTTCTTATCCTTTTAAAATAATGTTTATTTATTTATTTATGTATTTATTAGATATAAGTACACTGTAGCTGTCTTCAGACACTCCAGAAGAGGGTGTCATCTTCTGGAGAATCTAAATCCCTCTTTTGGTCTGCATTTGATGTACATAAACACAGCCTCACATATACTTCTAAAAATTAAACGATGGGTGGGCCCACTGAAAGGGCTCAACAATTAACAGCATTTTCTCTTCTTCCAGAGAACGTGGGATCAACTACCAGCAACTATATGGTGGCCCATTTCAAGTTCCAGGGGATAAGACAGACAGACAGACAGACAGACAGAGATAAGGATGGCAGGCCTGCCTGATTTTTCTTTCTTTCATATCCTTTTAAAAAATGTTTATATATTTATTTATTCATTTATTCATTCATTTATTTATTTATTTATTTATTTATTTATGTATTTATTAGATATAAGTACACTGTAGCTGTTTTTAGACTCTCCAGAAGAGGGTGTCAGATTCTGGAGAATCTATATCCCTCTTATGGTCTGCATATGATGTACATAAACACAGCCTCACATATACTTCTAAAAATTTAAAGATGGGTGGGGCCACTGAAAGGGCTCAACAATTAACAGCATTGTCTCATCTTCCAGAGGACTTGGGATCAACTACCAGCAACTGTATTGTGGCCCATCTCCAGTTCCAGGGGATCAGACAGACATACATACAGACAGACAGACAAGGATTGCAGGCCTGCCTGGTTTTTCTTTCTTTCTTATACATTTTAAAAATGTTTATTTTTTTATATATGTATTTATTAGATATAAGTACACTGTAGCTGTCTTCAGGCACTTCAGAAGAGGGTGTCATATTCTGGAGAATCTAAATGCCTCTTATGGTCTGCATATGATGTTCAAAAACACAGCCTCACATATACTTCTAAAAATTTAAAGATGTGTGGGGCCACTGAAACGGCTCAACAATTAACAGCATTGTCTCCTCTACCAGAGTACCTGGGATCAACTAGCAGCAACTATATGGTGGCCCATCTCCAGTTCCAGGGGATCAGACAGACAGACAGACAGACAAGGATTGCAGGCCTGCCTGGTTTTACTTTCTTATCCTTTTTAAAAAAT
Organism: Mus caroli; assembly: GCF_978045245.1. Lineage (NCBI taxonomy): Eukaryota > Metazoa > Chordata > Mammalia > Rodentia > Muridae > Mus > Mus caroli. Next base: position 3,625,300 of record NW_028227285.1, on the reverse strand, counting down.
GTTTATTTATTTATTTATGTATTTATTAGATATAAGTACACTGTAGCTGTCTTCAGACTCTCCAGAAGAGGGTGTCAGATTCTGGAAAATCTATATCCCTCTTATGGTCTGCATATGATGTACATGATCATAGCCTCACATATACTTCTAAAAATTTAAAGATGGGTGGGCCCACTGAAAGGGCTCAACAATTAACACCATTGTCTCCTCTTCCAGAGAACGTGGGATCAAATACCAGCAACTATATGGTGGCCCATCTCAAGTTGCAGGGGATCAGACAGACAGACAGACAGACAGACAGAGATAAGGATGGCAGTCCTGCCTGATTTTTCTTTCTTTCATATCCTTTTTAAAAATGTTTATTTATTAATTTATTTATTTATTTATTTATTTATTTATTTATTTATTTATTTATTAGATATAAGTACACTGTAGCTGTCTTCAGACTCTCCAGAAGAGGGTGTCAGATTCTGGAGAATCTATATCCCTCTTATGGTCTGCATATGATGTACATAAACACAGCCTCACATATACTTCTAAAAATTTAAAGATGGATGGGGCCACTGAAAGGGCTCAACAATTAACAGCATTGTCTCATCTTCCAGAGGATCTTGGATCAACTACCAGCAACTATATTGTGGCCCATCTCCAGTTCCAGGGGATCAGACAGACATACATACAGACAGACAGACAAGGATTGCAGGCCTGCCTGGTTTTTCTTTCTTTCTTATACATTTTAAAAATGTTTATTTTTTTATATATGTATTTATTAGATATAAGTACACTGTAGCTGTCTTCAGGCACTTCAGAAGAGGGTGTCAGATTCTGGAGAATCTAAATGCCTCTTATGGTCTGCATATGATGTACATAAACACAGCCTCACATATACTTCTAAAAATTTAAAGATGTGTGGGGCCACTGAAACGGCTCAACAATTAACAGCATTGTCTCCTCTACCAGAGTACCTGGGATCAACTAGCAGCAACTATATGGTGGCCCATCTCCAGTTCCAGGGGATCAGACAGACAGAGAGACAGACAGACAAGGATTGCAGGCCTGCCTGGTTTTACTTTCTTTCTTATCCTTTTAAAAAAATGTTTATTTATTTATTTATTTATTTATTTATTTATTTATTTATGCATTTCTTAGATATAAGTACACTGTAGCTGTCTTCAGACACTCCAGAAGAGGGTGTCAGATTCTGGAGAATCTAAATCCCTCTTATGGTCTGCATATGATGTACATAAACACAGCCTCACATATACTACTAAAAATTTAACGATGGGTGGGGCCACTGAAAGTGCTCAACAATTAACAGCATTGTCTCCTCTTCCAGAGAACCTGTGATCAACTACCAGCACCTATATGTTGGCCCATCTCCAGTTCCAGATGATCAGAACGACAGACAGACAGACAGACAGATATAAGGATGGTAGGCCTGCCTGGTCCTTCTTTTTTCTTATCCGGTTTAAATAATGTTTATTTATTTATTTATTTATTTATTTATTTATTTATTTATTTATTTATTTATTATATATAAGTACACTGTAGCTGTCTTCAGACACTCCAGAAGAGGGTGTCAGATTCTGATGAATCTAAATCCCTCTTCTGGTCTGCATATGATGTACATAAACACAGCCTCACATACACTTCTACAAATTTAAAGATGGGTAGGGCCACTGATAGGGTTCAACAATTAACAGTATTGTCTCCTCTTCCAGAGAACCTTGGATCAACTACCAGCAACTATATGGGGGACCATCTCCAGTTCCAGGGGATCAGACAGACAGAGAGACAGACAGACAGAGATAAGGATGGCAGGCCTGCCTGGTCTTACTTTCTTTCTTATCCTTTTTAAAAAATGTTTGTTTATTTATTTATTTATTTATTTATTTATTAATTATATATAAGTACACTGTAGCTGTCTTCAGACACTCCAGTAGAGGGTGTCAGATTCTGGAGAATCTAAATCCTCTTATAATTTGAATATGATGTACATAAACACAGCCTCACATATAGTTCTAAATATTGAAAGAAGTGTGGGGCCACTGAAAGGGCTCAACAATTAATAGCATTGTCTCCTCTTCCAGAGAACCTTGGATCAACTACCAACAACTATATGGTGGCCCATCTCCAGTTTCCGGGGATCAGATAGACAGACAGACAAACAGACAGACAGCGATATGGATGGCAGGCCTGCCTGGTCTTTCTTTCTTTCTTATCCTTTTTAAAAAATATTTATTTATTTATTTATCTATTTATTTATTAGATATAAGTTCACTGTAGCTGTCTTCAGACACTCCAGAAGAGGGTGTCAGATTCTGGAGAATCTATATCCCTCTTATGGTCTGCATATGATGTACATAAATACAGACTCACATTTTCTTCTAAAAATTTAAAGATGGATGGGGCCCCAGAAATGGCTCAACAATTAACAGCATTGCCTCCTCTTCCAGAGAACCTTGGATAAACTACCAGCAACTATATGGTGGCCCATCTCCAGTTCCAGGGTATCAGACAGTCTGACAGAGAGACAGAGATAAGGATGGAGGCCTGCCTGGTCTTTCTTTCTTTCTTATACTTTTAAAAAAATGTTTATTTATTTATTTATTTATTTATTTATGTATTTATTAGATATAAGTACACTGTAGCTGTCGTCAGACACTCTAGAAGAGGGTGTCATCTTCTGGAGAATCTAAATCCCTCTTATGGTCTGCATATGATGTACATAAACACAGCCTCACATATACTTCTAAAAATTTAAAGATGTTTGGGGCCACTGAGAGGGCTCAACAATTAACAGCATTGTCTCCTCTACCAGAGAACCTGGGATCAACTACCAGCAACTATATGGTGGCCCATCTCCAGTTCCAGGGGATCAGGCAGACAAAGAGACAGACAGACAAGGGTGGCAGGCCTCCCTGGTTTTTCTTTCTTTCTTTTCCTTTTTAAAAAATGTTTATTTATTTATTTATGTATTTATTAGATATAAGTACACTGTAGCTGTCTTCAGACACTCCAGAAGAGGGTGTCAGATTCTGGAGAATATAAATCCCTCTTATGGTCTGCATATGATGGAAATAAACACAGATTCACATACACTTCTAAAAATTTAAGATGGGTGGGGCCACTGAAAGGTCTCAACAATTAACAGCATTGTCTCTTCTTCCAGAGAACCTGGGATCAACTACCAGCAACTATATGGTGGCCCATCTCCAGTTCCAGGTGATCAGACAGACAGACAGACAGACAGAGATAAGGAGGGCAGGCCTGCCTGGTCTTTCTTTCTTTCTTATCCTTTTAAAATAATGTTTATTTATTTATTTATTTATTTATGTATTTATTAGATATAAGTACAATGTAGTTGTCTTCAGACACTCCAGAAGAGGGTGTCAGATTCTGGAGAATCTAAATCCCTCTTATGGTCTGCATATGATGTACATAAACACAGCCTCACATTTACTTCTAAAAATTTAAAGGTGGGGGGGCCACTGAAAGGGCTCAGCAATTAACAGCATTGTCTCCTCTTCCAGAGAACCTGGGATCAACTACCTGAAACTATATGGTGGCCCATCTCAACTCCCAGGGGATCAGACAGACAGACAGACAGACAAGGATAAGGATAAGGATGGCAGGCCTGCCTGGGCTTTCTTTCTGTCTTATCCTTTTTACAAAATGTTTATTTATTTATTTATTTATTTATTTATTTATTTATTTTTGTATGTATTTATTAGATATAAGTACACTGTAGCTGTTCAGACACTCTAGAAGAGGGTGTCAGATTCTGGAGAATCTAAATCCCTCTTATGGTCTGCATATGATGTACATAAACACAGCCTCACATATACTTCTAAAAATTTAAAGAAGGGTGGGGCCACTCTAAAAGCTCAACAATTAACAGCATTGTCTCCTCTTCCAGAGTACCTGGGATCAACTACCAGCAACTATATGGTGGCCCATCTCCAGTTCCAGGGGATCAGACAGACAGACATACAGACAGTGATAAGGATGGCAGGCCTGACTGGTCTTTCTTTCTTTCTTATCCTTTTTTTAAAAAAAATGTTTATTTATTTATTTATTTATTTATTTATTTATTTATTTATGTATTTATTAGATATAAGTACACTGTAGCTGTTCAGACACTCCAGAAGAGGGTGTCAGATTCTGGAGAATCTAAATCCCTCTTATGGTCTGCATATGATGTACATAAACACAGCCTCACTTATAGTGAGCTGAGGTGTCACAGGCCAACTGCTGGAATTTCTGAGTACCACCTAGATAGAGATAAGCTATGCTGTGGTTGCTTAATTTATGTATTTTATTATTTCTATTTGTTGTTTTGTGTTGTTTTATTTGTTTTTAGAAAAGTCCTCAGTGTAGCTCTGGCTGACCCAGGACTGCCTACTTGTGTTAATTAGGGTTTCACAGCTGAGAACAGACACCAAGAGCAAGGTAAGGCTTAGAAAACCGGACATTCAGTGGTGGCTCAAGCTCTTAATGAGAGCACTCTGTAGGCAGAGGCAGTCAGTTTCTGAGTTCGAGGCCACCCTGGTGAAAGACAGGGCTAGGGTAGGGGCTAGGGTAAGAAAGAAAGAAAGAAAGAGAGAGAGTGAGAGAAAGAGAGAGAGAGAGAGAGAGAGAGAGAATAAAAAGTTTTTATAAAATTTTTATAAAAAGTGTTAAAGTTTTTAAAAATTAAAAAAAAAAATATACCAGATCACCATCACACAGCATTGGCTGTCTTCAGGTGTATCCTTTCAGCCTCCAAAACAAAAAACAATGGCTGGCTGTCTTCAGGTGTATCCTATTCTCGAGTCTTATTTCCAACCTTAGAGCTGGGCTGAGCTGCCTCATTATGTAATTGCAAACCTTCCTTGGTTTGTCTTTTCCATTTCTAAGACTAACAGGCCTTTTTCTATTTATTGAATATGCTCATGACTGTCCTTTAGATATAGTAAATATAACTGTTGCTTATAAAACTTGTTTTCTAGGAATTTTTAAAGGGCAATGGCAGAGTTTATTTATAAAAAATATTTTGAATTTATTTATTTGTGTGAGTGATGAAGCTCAGGTCTTCAAACTCGTCAGGAGGTATGATTACCTCCCCTCTCTCTCAACCCCTCTCTCTCCTCTCTCAATGATTGTGTAAGAATGTTTTGCATGTGTATGCTGTGCCAACAGACTCCAGAACAGAGTATTAGATCCCCTGGAACTGGAGATGGGCCACCATATATAATACTGGTAATTGAGCCCAGGTTCTCTGGAAGAGGAGACAATGCTCTTAATTGTTGAGCCCTCTCTGTAGCCACATCTTTCTTTCTTTTTTTTTTTTTTTGAGTATATGTGAGGCTGTGTTTATATACATCATATGCAGACAATAAGAATGATTTAGATTCTTCAGAATCTGACACCCTCTTCTGGACTGTCTGAAGATAGCTACAGCATACTTAAATATAATAAATAAATAAATCTTTAAAAAGAAAAGGAAAAGTAAAAAAGAAAGAACAGGCCTGCCATATGCATGTTCATAGAGGAAAATGGAAGAGACCCCAATCTAACCTCAGCAGGGTGCTTCCTTCTGGATGGTAGCTCACAGTTTCATCCCAGCAAGACAGACAAATCACTGAGTTCAATGACAGTAAGGTTCAGGACAGCCAAGGTTAGGAAGGAAAAGGGTCTATGTTGAGAATACAAACCGACAAAACAACAACTAGGAAAAAGAAGTGACAGTGTAACTTGGGGTAGGGTACCAACAAGAGAAAGCTTTCTGTTACCACTTACAAACACCAGTAGCCTTGCACCCTTCTGCCCAGGTCCCTGCCTTCCTTTCTAGGAATTCTAAGGATGCCAGGGGGTAGGGGAATCCAGATTAACTTTTTAAAAACAAAGACTTGGTCTTTGATGTCTATAGGAAGCCCTTCTCAGTGCCTTTAACTACCACTGAACTTTCAGGGCTGTGACTCAACTGTAACAAGGAACAGGGCTAAGAACCTGCAGCCTTTGAAAACAACTATTTTTTTAAAGTGGGGGACACAAATCAGCAGTAGAACCCCTCAGGTTCAGCCATAATACTTGTTAGGGAAAGAGCCTCAATGTCCGGAGCTGAGGTCTCATGGGTGAACTGCTTCAAGCTCTGAGTATCACTGAAAGAAAGAAAAGATATCATGTGGTTGCTTAATTTATTTATTTTATTATTTCTATTTTTTGTTTTCTTTTGTTTTGTTTTAGAAAAGGCCTCAGTCTGTAGCTATGGCTGACCTAGGACAGACTACATGTGTTAATTAGGGTTTCACAGCTGAGAAACAGACCATACCTATGTAAGACTTAGAAAACCCAACAGTCAGTGGTGGCTCGAGCTCTTAATGAGAGCACTATGGAGGCAGAGGCAGTCAGTTTCTGAGTTCAAGGCCAGCCTGGTTAAAGACAGGGATAGGCAGGGCTAGGCAAGGCAGGGCTGGGCTAGGCTAGGCTAGGCAAGGGGCTGGGCTAGTCAAGGCAAGGGACTAGGATAGGCTACTCAAGGGGCTAGGCAAGACAGACAGACAGAGAGAAAGACAGACAAGGATGGCAGGCCTGCCTGGTTTTTCTTTCTTTCTTATCCCTTTTAAAAAATGTTAATTAATTAATTAATTTATTTATTTATTTATTTATGTATTTATTAGATATAAGTACACTGTAGCTGTCTTCAGACACTCCAGAAGAGGGTGTCAGATTCTGGAGAATCTATATGCCTTTTATGGTCTGCATATGATGTACATAAACACAGCCTCACATTTACTTCTAAAAATTTAAAGATGTGTGGGGCCAATGAAAGGGATCAACAATTAACATCATTGTCTCCTCTTATAGAGAACCTGGGATCAACTACCAGCAAATATATGGTGGCCCATCTCCAGTTCCAGGGGATCAGACAGACAGACAGACATACAGACAGATAGAGTTAAGGATGGCAGGCCTACCTGGTCTTTCATTCTTTCTTATCCTTTTTAAAAAATGTTTATTAATTTAAGTATGTATTTATTAGATATAAGTACACTGTAGCTGTCTTCAAACACTCCCAAAAATGGTGTCAGATTCTGGAGAATCTATATCCCTCTTATGGTCTGCATATGATGTTCATGAACACAGCCTCACATATACTTCTAAAAATTTAAAGATGGGTGGGGCCACTGAAAGGGCTCAACAATTAACAGAACTGACTCCTCTTCTCGAGAACCTGGGATCAACTACCAGCAATTATATGGTGGCCCATCTCCAGTTCCAGGGGATCAGACAGACAGACATACAGACAAGGATGGCAGGCCTGCCTGGTCTCTCTTTCTTTATTATCCTTTTTAAAAAATGTTTATTTGTTTATTTATGTATTTATTAGATATAAGTACACTGTAGCTGTCTTCAGACTCTCCAGAAGAGGGTGTCAGATTCTGGAGAATCAATATCCCTCTTATGGTCTGCATATGATGTACATGAACACAGCCTCACATATACTTCTAAAAATTTAAAGATGGGTGGGGCCACTGAAAGGGCTCAACAATTAACAGAACTGACTCCTCTTCCAGAGAACCTGGGATCAACTACCAGCAACTATATGGTTTCCCATCTCCAGTTCCAGTGGATCAGACAGACAGACATACAGACAAGGATGGCAGGCCTGCCTGGTCTCTCTTTCTTTATTATCCTTTTTAAAAAATGTTTATTTGTTTATTTATGTATTTATTAGATATAAGTACACTGTAGCTGTCTTCAGACTCTCCAGAAGAGGGTGTCAGATTCTGGAGAATCAATATCCCTCTTATGGTCTGCATATGATGTACATGAACACAGCCTCACATATACTTCTAAAAATTTAAAGATGGGTGGGGCCACTGAAAGGGCTCAACAATTAACAGCATTGTCTCCTCTTCCAGAGAACCTGGGATCAACTACCAGCAACTCTATGGTGGCCCATCTCCAGTTCCAGGGTATCTGACAGATAGACAGACAGACAGACAGACAAGGTGGCAGGCCTGCCTGGTCTTTCTTTCTTTCTTATTCTTTTTAAAAAATGTTTATTTATTGTTTTATGTATTTATTATATATAAGTACACTGTAGCTGTCTTCAGACACTCTAGAAGAGGGTGTCATATTCTGGAGAATCTAAATCCCTCTTATGGTCTGCATATGATGTACACATACACAGCCTCACATATACTTCTAAAAATTTAAAGATGGGTGGGCCCACTGAAAGGGCTCAACAATTAACAGCATTGTCTCCTCTTCCAGAGAACCTGGGATCAACTACAAGCAACTCTATGGTGGCCCATCTCCAGTTCCAGAGGATCAGACAGACAGACAGACAGACAGAGATAAGGATGGCAGTCCTGCCTGGTCTTTCTTTCTTTCTTATCCTTTTTAAAAAATGTTTGTTTATTTATTTATTTATTTATATATGTATTTATTAGATATAAGTACACTGTAGCTATCTTCAGACACTCCAGAAGAGGGTGTCAGATTCTGGAGAATCTATATCCCTCTTATGGTCTGCATATGATGTACATAAACACAGCCTCACATATACTTCTAAAAATTTAAAGATGGGTGGGCCCACTGAAAGGGCTCAACAATTAACACCATTGTCTCCTCCTCCAGACAACGTGGGATCAACTTCCAGCAACTATATGGTGGCCCATCTCAAGTTCCAGGGGATAAGACAGACAGACAGACAGACAGAGATAAGGATGGCAGGCCTGCCTGATTTTTCATACTTTCTTATCCTTTTTAAAAAATGTTTATTTATTTATTTATTTATTTATTTATTTATTTATTTATTTATGTATTTATTAGATATAAGTACACTGTAGCTGTCTTCAGACACTCCAGAAGAGGGTGTCAGATTCTGGAGAATCTATATCCCTCTTATGGTCTGCATATGATGTACATAAACACAGCCTCACATATACTTCTAAAAATTTAAAGATGGATGGGGCCACTGAAAGGGCTCAACAATTAACAGCATTGTCTCATCTTCCAGAGGATCTTGGATCAACTACCAGCAACTATATTGTGGCCCATCTCCAGTTCCAGGGGATCAGACAGACATACATACAGACAGACAAACAAGGATTGCAGGCCTGCCTGGTTTTTCTTTCTTTCTTATACATTTTAAAAATGTTTATTTTTTTATATATGTATTTATTAGATATAAGTACACTGTAGCTGTCTTCAGGCACTTCAGAAGAGGGTGTCAGATTCTGGAGAATCTAAATGCCTCTTATGGTCTGCATATGATGTACATAAACACAGCCTCACATATACTTCTAAAAATTTAAAGATGTGTGGGGCCACTGAAACGGCTCAACAATTAACAGCATTGTCTCCTCTACCAGAGTACCTGGGATCAACTAGCAGCAACTATATGGTGGCCCATCTCCAGTTCCAGGGGATCAGACAGACAGAGAGACAGACAGACAAGGATTGCAGGCCTGCCTGGTTTTACTTTCTTTCTTATCCTTTTAAAAAAATGTTTATTTATTTATTTATTTATTTATGCATTTCTTAGATATAAGTACACTGTAGCTGTCTTCAGACACTCCAGAAGAGGGTGTCAGATTCTGGAGAATCTAAATCCCTCTTATGGTCTGCATATGATGTACATAAACACAGCCTCACATATACTACTAAAAATTTAACGATGGGTGGGGCCACTGAAAGTGCTCAACAATTAACAGCATTGTCTCCTCTTCCAGAGAACCTGTGATCAACTACCAGCACCTATATGTTGGCTCATCTCCAGTTCCAGATGATCAGAACGACAGACAGACAGACAGACAGATATAAGGATGGTAGGCCTGCCTGGTCCTTCTTTTTTCTTATCCGGTTTAAATAATGTTTATTTATTTATTTATTTATTTATTTATTTATTTATTTATTTATTTATTTATTATATATAAGTACACTGTAGCTGTCTTCAGACACTCCAGAAGAGGGTGTCAGATTCTGATGAATCTAAATCCCTCTTCTGGTCTGCATATGATGTACATAAACACAGCCTCACATACACTTCTACAAATTTAAAGATGGGTAGGGCCACTGATAGGGTTCAACAATTAACAGTATTGTCTCCTCTTCCAGAGAACCTTGGATCAACTACCAGCAACTATATGGGGGACCATCTCCAGTTCCAGGGGATCAGACAGACAGAGAGACAGACAGACAGAGATAAGGATGGCAGGCCTGCCTGGTCTTACTTTCTTTCTTATCCTTTTTAAAAAATGTTTGTTTATTTATTTATTTATTTATTTATTTATTTATTAATTATATATAAGTACACTGTAGCTGTCTTCAGACACTCCAGTAGAGGGTGTCAGATTCTGGAGAATCTAAATCCTCTTATAATTTGAATATGATGTACATAAACACAGCCTCACATATAGTTCTAAATATTGAAAGAAGTGTGGGGCCACTGAAAGGGCTCAACAATTAATAGCATTGTCTCCTCTTCCAGAGAACCTTGGATCAACTACCAACAACTATATGGTGGCCCATCTCCAGTTTCCGGGGATCAGATAGACAGACAGACAAACAGACAGACAGCGATATGGATGGCAGGCCTGCCTGGTCTTTCTTTCTTTCTTATCCTTTTTAAAAAATATTTATTTATTTATTTATCTATTTATTTATTAGATATAAGTTCACTGTAGCTGTCTTCAGACACTCCAGAAGAGGGTGTCAGATTCTGGAGAATCTATATCCCTCTTATGGTCTGCATATGATGTACATAAATACAGACTCACATTTTCTTCTAAAAATTTAAAGATGGATGGGGCCCCAGAAATGGCTCAACAATTAACAGCATTGCCTCCTCTTCCAGAGAACCTTGGATAAACTACCAGCAACTATATGGTGGCCCATCTCCAGTTCCAGGGTATCAGACAGTCTGACAGAGAGACAGAGATAAGGATGGAGGCCTGCCTGGTCTTTCTTTCTTTCTTATACTTTTAAAAAAATGTTTATTTATTTATTTATTTATTTATTTATGTATTTATTAGATATAAGTACACTGTAGCTGTCGTCAGACACTCTAGAAGAGGGTGTCATCTTCTGGAGAATCTAAATCCCTCTTATGGTCTGCATATGATGTACATAAACACAGCCTCACATATACTTCTAAAAATTTAAAGATGTGTGGGGCCACTGAGAGGGCTCAACAATTAACAGCATTGTCTCCTCTACCAGAGAACCTGGGATCAACTACCAGCAACTATATGGTGGCCCATCTCCAGTTCCAGGGGATCAGGCAGACAAAGAGACAGACAGACAAGGGTGGCAGGCCTCCCTGGTTTTTCTTTCTTTCTTTTCCTTTTTAAAAAATGTTTATTTATTTATTTATGTATTTATTAGATATAAGTACACTGTAGCTGT
>NW_028227285.1:3593900-3608900 GCF_978045245.1 Mus caroli | reverse complement strand
CAGCAACTCTATGGTGGCCCATCTCCAGTTCCAGGGTATCTTACAGATAGACAGACAGACAGACAGACAAGGTGGCAGGCCTGCCTGGTCTTTCTTTCTTTCTTATTCTTTTTAAAAAATGTTTATTTATTGTTTTATGTATTTATTATATATAAGTACACTGTAGCTGTCTTCAGACACTCTAGAAGAGGGTGTCATATTCTGGAGAATCTAAATCCCTCTTATGGTCTGCATATGATGTACACATACACAGCCTCACATATACTTCTAAAAATTTAAAGATGGGTGGGCCCACTGAAAGGGCTCAACAATTAACAGCATTGTCTCCTCTTCCAGAGAACCTGGGATCAACTACAAGCAACTCTATGGTGGCCCATCTCCAGTTCCAGAGGATCAGACAGACAGACAGACAGACAGAGATAAGGATGGCAGTCCTGCCTGGTCTTTCTTTCTTTCTTATCCTTTTTAAAAAATGTTTGTTTATTTATTTATTTATTTATATATGTATTTATTAGATATAAGTACACTGTAGCTATCTTCAGACACTCCAGAAGAGGGTGTCAGATTCTGGAGAATCTATATCCCTCTTATGGTCTGCATATGATGTACATAAACACAGCCTCACATATACTTCTAAAAATTTAAAGATGGGTGGGCCCACTGAAAGGGCTCAACAATTAACACCATTGTCTCCTCCTCCAGACAACGTGGGATCAACTTCCAGCAACTATATGGTGGCCCATCTCAAGTTCCAGGGGATAAGACAGACAGACAGACAGACAGAGATAAGGATGGCAGGCCTGCCTGATTTTTCATACTTTCTTATCCTTTTTAAAAAATGTTTATTTATTTATTTATTTATTTATTTATTTATTTATTAGATATAAGTACACTGTAGCTGTCTTCAGACTCTCCAGAAGAGGGTGTCAGATTCTGGAGAATCTATATCCCTCTTATGGTCTGCATATGATGTACATAAACACAACCTCACATATACTTCTAAAAATTTAAAGATGGGTGGGGCCACTGAAAGGGCTCAACAATGAACAGCATTGTCTCTTCTTCCAGAGGACCTGGGATCAACTACCAGCAACTATATTGTGGCCCATCTCAAGTTCCAGGGGATAAGACAGACATACAGACAGACAGACAGACAAGGATTGCAGGCCTACCTGGTTTTTCTTTCTTTCTTATACATTTTAAAAATGTTTATTTATTTATATATGTATTTATTAGATATAAGTACACTGTAGCTATCTTCAGACACTTCAGAAGTGGGTGTCATATTCTGGAGAATCTAAATCCCTCTTATGGTCTGCATATGATGTACATAAACACAGCCTCACATATACTTCTAAAAAGTTAAAGATGTGTGGGGCCACTCAAACGGCTCAATAATTAACAGCATTGTCTCCTCTTCCAGACAATGTGGGATCAACTATCAGCAACTAATGGTCACACATCTACAGTTCCAGGGGTTCAGACAGACAGACAGACAGACAAGGATTGCAGGCCTGCCTGGTTTTATTTTCTTTCTTATCCTTTTAAAAAAATGTTTATTTATTTATTTATTTATTTATTTATTTATTTATTTATTATATATAAGTACACTGTAGCTGTCTTCAGACACTCCAGAAGAGGGTGTCAGATTCTTTAGAATCTAAATCCCTCCTATGGTCTGCATATGATGTACATAAACACAGCCTCACATATACTTCTAAAAATTTAAAGATGTGTGGGGCCTCTGAGAGGGCTCAACAATTAACAGCATTGTCTCCTCTACCAGAGAACCTGGGATCAACTACCAGCAACTATATGGTGGCCCTACTCCAGTTCCAGGGGATCAGGCAGACAAAGAGACAGACAGACAAGGGTGGCAGGCCTCCCTGGTTTTTCTTTCTTTCTTATCCTTTTTAAAAAATGTTTATGTATTTATTTATGTATTTATTAGATATAAGTACTCTTTTGCTGTCTTCAGACACTCCAGAAGAGGGTGTCAGATTCTGGAGAATATAAATCCCTCTTATGGTCTGCATATGATGGACATAAACATAGATTCACATACACTTCTAAAAATTTAAGATGGGTGGGGCCACTGAAAGGGCTCAACAATTAACAGCATTGTCTCTTCTTCCAGAGAACCTGGGATCAACTACCAGCAACTATATGGTGGCCCATCTCCAGTTCCAGGGGATCAGACAGACAGACAGACAGACAGACAGAGATAAGGAGGGCAGGCCTGCCTGGTTTTTCTTTCTTTCTTATCCTTTTAAAATATTGTTTATTTATTTATTTATTTATTTATTTATTTATTTATTTATTTATGTATTTATTAGATATAAGTACACTGTAGTTGTCTTCAGACACTCCAGAAGAGGGTGTCAGATTCTGGAGAATCTAAATCCCTCTTATGGTCTGAATATGATGTACATAAACACAGCCTAACATATACTTCTAAAAATTTAAAGATAGGTGGAGCCACTGAAAGGGCTCAACAATTAACAGCATTGTCTCCTCTTCCAGAGAACCTGGGATGAAATAACAGCAACTATATGGTGGCCCATCTCCAGTTCCAAGCGATCAGACAGACAGACAGACAGACTGACAGAGATAAGGATGGAGGCCTGCCTGGTCTTTCTTTCTTTCTTATACTTTAAAAAAATGTTTATTTATTTATTTATTTATTTATTTATTTATTTATTTATTTATTAGATATAAGTACACTGTAGCTGTCTTCAGACACTCTAGAAGAGGGTGTCATCTTCTGGAGAATCTAAATCCCTCTTATGGTCTGCAAATGATGTAAATAAACACAGCCTCACATATACTTCTAAAAATTTAAAGATCGGTGGGCCCACTGAAAGGGCTCAACAATTAAAAGCATTGTCTCTTCTTCCAGAGAACGTGGGATCAAATACCAGCAACTATATGGTGGCCCATCTCAAGTTCCAGGGGATAAGACAGACAGACAGACAGACAGATATAATGATGGCAGGCCTGCCTGATTTTTCTTTCTTTCTTATCCTTTTTAAAAAATGTTTATTTATTTATTTATTTATTTATTTATTTATTCATTCATTTATTCATTTATTTATTTATTTATTTATGCATTTATTAGATATAAGTACACTGTAGCTGTCTTCAGACTCTCCAGAAGAGGATGTCAGATTCTGGAGAATCTATATCTTTCTTATGGTCTGCATATGATGTACATAAACACAGCCTCACATATACTTCTAAAAATTTAAAGATGGGTGGGGCCACTGAAAGGGCTCAACAATTAACAGCATTGTCTCCTCTTCCAGAGGACCTGGGATCAACTACCAGCAACTATATTGTGGCCCATCTCCAGTTCCAGGGGATCAGACAGACATACATACAGACAGACAGACAAGGATTGCAGGCCTGCCTGGTTTTTCTTTCTTTCTTATACATTTTAAAAATGTTTATTTATTTATTTATTTATTTATTTATTTATTTATTTGATATAAGTACACTGTAGCTGTCTTCAGACACTTCAGAAGAGGGTGTCATATTCTGGAGAATCTAATTCCCTCTTATGGTCTGCATATGATGTACATAAACAAAGCCTCATATATACTTCTCAAAATTTGAAGATGTGTGGGGCCACTGAAACGGCTCAACAATTAACAGCATTGTATCCTCTACCA
This sequence comes from Mus caroli, assembly GCF_978045245.1. Taxonomy (NCBI): domain Eukaryota; kingdom Metazoa; phylum Chordata; class Mammalia; order Rodentia; family Muridae; genus Mus; species Mus caroli. The sequence goes on along the minus strand of NW_028227285.1, from coordinate 3,605,229 downwards.
GAGAACCTGGGATCAAATACCAGCAACTATATGGTGGCCCATCTCCAGTTCTAGGGGATCAGACAGACAGACAGACAGACAGACAAGGATTACAGGCCTGCCTGGTTTTACTTTCTTTCTTATCCTTTTTAAAAAATGTTTATTTATTTATTTATTTATTTATGTATTTATTATATATAAGTACACTGTAGCTGTCTTCAGACACTCCACAAGAGGGTGACAGATACTGGAGAATCTAAATCCCTCTTATGGTCTGCATATGATGTATATAAACACAGCCTCACATATACTTCTAAAAATTTAAAGATGTGTGGGGCCACTGAAAGAGCTCAACAATTAACAGCATTGTCTCCTCTAACAGAGAACCTGGGAACAAATACCAGCAACTATATGGTGGCCAATCTCCAGTTCCAGGGGATCAGGCAGACAAAGACACAGACAGACAAGGGTGGCAGGCCTCCCTGGTTTTTCTTTCTTTCTTATCCTTTTAAAATAATGTTTATTTATTTATTTATGAATTTATTAGATATAAGTACACTGTAGTTGTCTTCAGACACTCCAGAAGAGGGTGTCAGATTCTGGAGAATATAAATCCCTATTATGGTCTGCATATGATGGACATAAACACAGCCTAACATATACATCTAAAAATTTAAAGATGGGTGGGGCCACTGAAAGGGCTCAAGAATTAACAGCATTGTCTCTTCTTCCAGAGAACCTGGGATCAACTACCAGCAACTATATAGTGGCCCATCTCCAGTTCCAGGGGATCAGACAGACAGACAGACAGACAGAGATAAGGAGGGCAGGCCTGCCTGGTTTTTCATTCTTTCTTATCTTTTTAAAAATGTTTATTTATTTATTTATTTATTTATTTATTTATTTATTTATTAGATATAAATACACTGTAGTTGTTTTCAGACACTCCAGAAGAGGGTGTCAGATTCTGGAGAATCTAAATCCCTCTTATGGTCTGCATATGATGTACATAAACACAGCCTCACATATACATCTAAAAATTTAAAGATAGGTGGAGCCACTGAAAGGGCTCAACAATTAACAGCATTGTCTCCTCTTCCAGAGTACCTGGGATCAACTACCAGCAACTATATTGTGGCCCATCTCCAGTTCCAGGGGATCAGACAGACATACATACAGACAGACAGACAAGGATTGCAGGCCTGCCTGGTTTTTCTTTCTTTCTTATACATTTTAAAAATGTTTATTTATTTATTTATTTATTTATTTATGTATTTATTAGATATAAGTACACTGTAGCTGTCTTCAGACACTTAAGAAGAGGGTGTCATATTCTGGAAATCTAAATCCCTCTTATTGTCTGCATATGATGTACATAAACACAGCCTCACATATACTTCTCAAAATTTAAAGATGTGTGGGGCCACTGAAACGGCTCAACAATTAACAGCATTGTCTCCTCTACCAGAACCTGGGATCAACTAGCAGCAACTATATGGTGGCCCATCTCCAGTTCCAGGGGATCAGACAGACAGACAGACAGACAGACAGAGATAAGGAGGGCAGGCCTGCCTGGTCCTTCTTTCTTTCTTATCCTTTTAAAAAATGTTTATTTATTTATTTATTTATTTATTAGATATAAGTACACTGTAGCTGTCTTCAGACACTCCAGGAGAGGGTGTCAGATATTGGAGAATCTAAATCCCTCTTATGGTCTGCATATGATGTACATAAACACAGCCTCACATATACTAATAAAAATTTAACGATGGGTGGGGCCACTGAAAGCGCTCAACAATTAACAGCATTGTGTCCTCTTCCAGAGAACCTGGGATCAACTACCAGCACCTATATGGTGGCCCATCTCCAGTTCCAGGGGATCAGAACGACAGACAGACAGACAGACAGACAGACAGAGATAAGGATGGCAGGCCTGCCTTGTCTTTCTTTCTTTCTTATCTGGTTTAAATAATGTTTATTTCTTTATTTACTTATTTATTTATGTATTTATTAGATATAAGTACACTGTAGTTGTCTTCAGACACTCCAGAAGAAGGTGTCAGATTCTGATGAATCTAAATCCCTCTTCTGGTCTGCATATGATGTACATAAACACAGCCTCACATACACTTCTAAAAATTTAAAGATGGGTAGGGCCACTGATAGGGTTCAACAATTAACTGCATTGTCTCCTCTTCCAGAGAACCTGGGATCAACTACCAGCAACTATATGGTGGCCCATCTCCAGTTTCCGGGGATCAGATAGACAGACAGAGAGACAGACAGAGATAAGGATGGCAGGCCTGCCTGGCTTACTTTCTTTCTTATCCTTTTTAAAAATGTTTATTTATTTATTTATTTATTTATTTATTTATTTATTTATTTATGTATTTATTATATATAAGTACACTGTAGCTGTCTTCAGACACTCCAGTAGAGGGTGTCAGATTCTGGAGAATCTAAATCCTCTTATAATCTGAATATGATGTTCATAAACAGGCCTCACATATACTTCTAAATATTTAAAGAAGTGTGGGGCCCCTGAAAGGGCTCAACAATTATGAGCATTTTCTCCTCTTTCAGAGATCCTTGGATCAACTACCAGCAACTATATGGTGGCCCATCTCCAGTTCCTGGGGATCAGATAGACAGACAGACAGACAGACAGAGATATGGATGGCAGGCCTGCCTGGTCTTTCTTTCTTTCTTATCCTTTTTAAAAAAATGTTTATTTATTTATTTATTTATTTATTTATTTATTTATTTATTTATCTATTTGTTTATTAGATATAAATACACTGTAGCTGTTCAGACACTCCAGAAGAGGATGTCAGATTCTGGAGAATCTAAATCCCTCTTATGGTCTGCATATGATGTACATAAACACAGCCTCACATATACTTCTAAAAATTTAAAGAAGGGTGGGGCCACTCTAAAAGCTCAACAATTAACAGCATTGTCTCCTCTTCCAGAGTACCTGGAATCAACTACCAGCAACTATATGGTGGCCCATCTCCAGTTCCAGGGGATCAGACAGACAGACATACAGACAGTGCTAAGGATGGCAGGCCTGCCTGGTCTTTCTTTCATTCTTATCCTTTTTAAAAAATATTTATTTATTTATTTATTTATTTATTTATTTATGCATTTCTTAGATATAAGTACACTGTAGCTGTCTTCAGACACTCCAGAAGAGGGTGTCAGATTCTGGAGAATCTAAATCCCTCTTATGGTCTGCATATGATGTACATAAACAGAGCCTCACATATACTTCTAAAAATTAAAAGATGGGTGGGCCCACTGAAAGGGCTCAACAATTAACAGCATTGTCTCTTCTTCCAGAGAACGTGGGATCAACTACCAGCAACTATATGGTGGCCCATCTCAAGTTCCAGGGGATAAGACAGACAGACAGACAGACCGATATAAGGATGGCAGGCCTGCCTGATTTTTCTTTCTTTCTTATACTTTTTAAAAAATGTTTATTTATTTATTTATGTATTTATTAGATATAAGTACACTGTAGCTGCCTTCAGACTCTCCAGAAGAGGGTGTCAGATTCTGGAGAAGCTATATCCCTCTTATGGTCTGCATATGATGTACATAAACACAGCCTCACATATACTTCTAAAAATTTAAAGATGGGTGGGGCCACTGAGAGGGCTCAACAACTAACAGCATTGTCTCCTCTTCCAGAGAACCTGGGATCAACTACAAGCAACTATATTGTGGCCCATCTCCAGTTCCAGAGGATCAGACAGACATACATACAGACAGACAGACAAGGATTGCAGGCCTGCCTGGTTTTTCTTTCTTCCTTATCCTTTTAAAAAAATGTTTATTTATTTATTTATGTATTTATTAGATATAAGTACACTGTAGCTGTCTTCAGACACTCCAGAAGAGGGTGTCAGATTCTGGAGAATATAAATCCCTCTTATGGTCTGCATATGATGGACATAAATACAGATTCACATACACTTCTAAAAATTTAAAGATGGGTGGGGCCACTGAAAGGGCTCAACAATTAACAGCATTGTCTCTTCTTCCAGAGAACATGGTATCAACTACCAGCAACTGTATGGTGGCCCATCTCCAGTTCCAGGGGATCAGACAGACAGACAGACAGACAGACAGAGATAAGGAGGGCAGGCCTGCCTGGTCTTTCTTTCTTTCTTATCCTTTTAAAATAATGTTTATTTATTTATTTATTTATTTATTTATTTATTTATTTATTTATGTATTTATTAGATATAAGTACACTGTAGTTGTCTTCAGACACTCCAGAAGAGGGTGTCAGATTCTGGAGAATCTAAATCCCTCTTATGGTCTTCATAATATGTACATAAACACAGCCTAACATATACTTCTAAAAATTTAAAGATAGGTGGAGCCACTGATAGGGCTCAACAATTAACAGCATTGTCTCCTCTTCCAGAGAACCTGGGATCAACTACCAGCAACTATATGCTGGGCCATCTACAGTTCCAGGGGATCAGACACACAGAGAGACAGACAGACACTGTAGGACCCAGAATATGGCAAGAAACCCTGAGAAAGGTGGAAAATTAATAATACACTCTGTAGTACCCAGAATATGGCAAGAAACCCTCATAAAAGTAGAAAATTAAAAACTCACACTGAAGGAACCCAAATATGGCAAGAAAACCTGAAAAATATGGAAAATGAGAATAATCACAGTGTAGGAACCAGAATTCCGAAAATACTTGAAAAACGTCATAAATGAGAAAATCACATTTTAGGACCCAGAATATGGGGAGAAACCCTGAGATACGTGGAAAATTAAAAATACACTCTGTAGCACTGAGAATATGGCAAGAAACCCTCAACAAAGTAGAAAATTAAAAACTCACACTGAAGGATCCCGAATATGGCGCGAAAACACGAAAAAGGTAGAAAATGAGAATAATCACACTGTATTACCCAGAATTACAAAAACATGAAAAACATCGAAAATGAGAAAATCACACTTGTAGGACCCAAAATACGAAAAAACTTGAAAAACGTGGAAAATGAGAAAATCACACTGCAGAAACCAGAATATGCCGAACAACCATGAAAAACCTGAAAATTAAAAATTCACACTATTGGACACAGAATATGGTGAGAAACCATGAAAAGACTGGACAATTAAAATTTCACACTTCATTACCCAGATATGGAGAGAAATACTGAAAACCGTGGGAAAAAATTCACAATGAAGGACCTGGAATATGGCAAGAGACCCTGAAAAAACATGGAAATGAGAAAATCACACAGTATAACCCAGAATATGACGAAAAAACCTGAAAAAGATAAAATATTAAAATATCACACGGAAGGACCCAGAATATGGCGAAAAACCTGAAAAAGGAGGAAGATAAAAAAACTCACACTGAAGGACACAGAATATGGCGAGAAAACCTGAAAAAAGTAGAAAATTAAAAATTCACACTGAAAGACCCCGAATATGGTTTGAAAACCTGAAAAAGGTGGAAAATGAGAATAATCACACTGTAGGACCCAGATTATGCCCAGAAACCCTGAAAACGTGTAAAATTAAAAAAACATGCTGTAGGACCCAGAATATGGCGAGAAAACCTGAAAAAAGTAGAAAATTAAAAATTCACACTGAAGGACCCCGAATATGGTGAGAAAACCTGAAAAAGGTGGAAAATGAGAATAATCACACTGTAGGACCCAGATTTTGCCCAGAAACCCTGAAAACATGGAAAATTAAAAATACATGCTTTAGGACCTAGAATATGGCGAGAAACCCTGAAAAAAGTTCAAAATTACAAACTCACACTGTAGGACCCCAAATATGGCGAGAAACCCTGAAAAAGGTGGAAAATGAGAAAATCACATTTCAGGACCCAGAATAGGCCTAGAAAATGTGAAAAACGTGAAAATTAAAAATTCACTCTAACGGACCCAGAATATGGCGAGAAAAAGGTAATAAAAAAGTAGAAAATTAAAATCTCACAGTGAAGGAGCCCAAACATGGCGAGAAAATCTGAAAAAGGTGGAAAATGAGAAAATCACACTGTAGGATCCAGAATATGGTGAGAAACCCTGAAGAAAGTAGAAAAATACAAACTGACACTGAAGGACTCCAAATATGGGGAGAAAACCTGAAAAAGGTGGAAAATGAGAAAATCACACTGCAGGACCCAGAATATTTCAAGAAACACTGAAAAACATGAAAATTAAAAATTCACACTGTCGGACACAGAATATGGCGAGAAACCATGAAAAAAAGTGGATAATTAAAATTCACACTGTATTACCCATAATATGGGGAGAAATACTGAAAAACGTGGAAAATTAAAAATCCACACTGAAGGACCTGGAATATGGCAAGAAAACCTGAAAATGTGGAAATGAGAAAATCACAATGTAGGACCCAGAATATGAAGAAAAAACCTGAAAAACGTGGAAAATGAAAAATACATACTATAGGACACAGTTTATGGCGAGAAACCCTGAAAGAGTAGAAAATTAAAAACTCACACTGAAGGACCCCAAATATGGCAAGAAACCCTGAAAAAAGTAGAAAATTACAAACTGACACTGAAGAACCCCAATTATGGCGAGAAAACCTGAAAAAGGTGGAAAATGAGAAAATCACACTGTAGGACCCAGAATTACGAAAAAACTTGAAAATATCGAAAATGAGAAAATCACACTATAGGACCCAGAATATGCCAAGAAACCCTGAAAACGTGAAAAATTAAAAATACAACGTTTAGGACCCAGAATACGGCGAGAAACCCTGAAAAAATTAGAAAATTAAAAACTCACACTGAAGGACCCGAAAAATGGCTAGAAAGGCTGAAAAAGGTGGAAAATGAGAAAATCACACTGTAGGACCCAGAATTACGAAAAAACTTGAAAAATGTGGAAAATGAGAAAATCACACTGTAGGACCCAGAATATGCCGAGAAACGCTGAAAAAAGTGAAACATTAAATATTCACACTTTCGGACCAAGAATATTACCAAAAAAAATCCCTTAAAAACGAAGAAAATTAAAAATTTACACTGTGGGACCCAGAATATGGCGAGAAACACTGAAAAATGTGGAAAATTAAATTCACACTGTAGGAACAAGAATATGCCGAGAAAACCTGAAAAAGTTTGAAAATGAAAAAATCACACTGTGGGACTGAGAATATGACGAAAAAAAAACCTTAAAAACATGGAAAATTAAAAACTCCCACTGAAGAACCTAGAATATGGCAAGAAACCCTGAAAAAGGTGGAAAATGAGAAATTCACACTGTAGGACCCAGAATATGATGAGAAACACTGAAAAATGTTGAAAAATAAAAATTCACACTATAGGACCAGAATATGGAAAAAAACCTTGAAAAACGTGGAAAATTAAAAATTCACACTGCAGGACCCAGAATATGCTGAGAAAACCTGAAAAAGGTGGAAAATGAGAAAATCACACTGTAGGATGGAGAATTGGGGAAAAAAACTTGAAAAAAGTCAAAAATTGGAAAATCGCACAGTAGGAGCAAGAATATGCCAGAAACCCTGAAAACGTGGAAAATTAAAAATACACGCTGTAGGATTCAGAATATGGCAAGAAACCCTGAAAGAAGTAGAAAATTAAAAACTCACACTGAAGGACCCGGAATATGGCGAGAAAACCTGAAAAAATGTGGAAAATGAGAAAAACAATCTGTAGGACATAGAAATGCGAAAAAACTTTAAAAAAGTGGAAAATGAGAAAATCACATTGTAGGACCCAGAATATGCCAAGAAACCCTGAAAAACGAGAAAAAATAAAAATATGCTTTTTGGAGCCAGAATATTGCAAGAAACACAGTAAAAAGTAGAAAATTAAAAACTCACACTGAAAGACACCGAATATGGCAAAAAACCTGAAAAAGGTGGAAAATGAGTATAATCACACTGTAGGACACAGAATAGCGAAAAAACTTGAAAAACGTGGAAAAGGAGAAAATCACACTACAGAACCCAGAATATGCCGAGAAACCCTGAAAAACTAGAAAATTAAAAACTCACATTGAAGGACCCCGAATATGGAGAGTTAACCTGAAAAAGGTGGAAAATGAGAAAATCACACTGTAGGACCCAGAATTACAAAAAAACTTGAAAAACGTGGAAAAGGAGAAAATCACACTGCAAGACCCAGAATATGCCGAGAAACACTGAAAAATGTGAAAATAAAAAATTCACACTGTCAGACACAGAATATGGCAAGAAACCATGAAACAAGTGGAAAATGAGAAAATCACACTGTATTGCCCAGAATATGGCGAGAAATACTGAAAAACGTGGAAAATTAAAAATTCAGACTGAAGGACCTGGAATATGGCAAGAAAACCTGAAAAACGAGGAAATGGGAAAATCACACTGTAGGAGCCAGAATATGCAGAGAAACCTTGAAAAACGTGGAAAATTAAAAATACACTCTGTAGGACCCAGAATATGGCGAGAAACCCTGAAGAATGTAGAAAATTAAAAACTCACATTGAAGGACCCCGAATATGGCGAGAAAACCTGAAAAAGGTGGAAAATGAGAAAATCACACCGTAGGACCCATAATATTACAAAAAACTTGAAAGAAGTGGAAAATTAAAAATTCACAGTGAAGGACCCAGAATATGGCGAGAAAACCTGAAAAACGAGGAAAATTCAAAATTCACACTGTAGGACCCAGAATATGGCTAGAAAACCTGAAAAAGTTGGAAAATGAGAATAATCACACTGTAGGACCAAGATATGCGAAAAAACTTGAAAAATTTCAAAATTGAGAAAATCACACTGTAGGACCCAGAATATGCTGAGAAACACTGAAAAACGTGGAAAATTAAAAATACACGCTGTAGGACCCATAATATGTCGAGAAACCCTGAAAAATTAGAAATGTAAAAACTCACACTGAGGGACCCTAAATATGGCAAGAAAACATGAAAAAGGTGAAAAAAGAGAAAATCACACTGTAGGACCCAGAAATATGAAAAAACTTGAAAAATGTGGAAAATGAGAAAATCACACTGCAGAAACCAGAATATGCCGAACAACCATGAAAAACCTGAAAATTAAAAATTCACACAGTCGGACACAGAATATGGTGAGAAACCATGAAAAAAGTGGACAATTAAAAATTCACACTTTATTACCCAGATATGGCGAGAAATACTGAAAACCGTGGAAAAAAATTCACACTGAAGGACCTGGAATACGGCAAGTGACCCTGAAAAACATGGAAATGAGAAAATCACACAGTAGGACCCAGCATATGGCGAGAAAACCTGAAAAAAGTAGAAAATTAAAAATTCACACTGAAGGACCCCGAATATTGCAAGAAAACCTGAAAATGGTGGAAAATGAGAATTATCAATCTGTAGGACCCAGCTTATGCCTAGAAACCCTGAAAACGTGGAAAATTAAAAATACATGCTGTAGGACCCAGAATATGGCGTGTAACCCTGAAAAAAGTTGAAAATAACAAACTCACACTGTAGGACCCCAAATATGGCGAGAAACCCTGCAAAAGGTGGAAAATGAGAAAATCACACTGCAGGATCCAGAATATGCCAAGAAAATGTGAAAAACGTGAAAATTAATAATTCACACTCACGGACCCAGAATATGGCGAGAAACACTTAATAAAAAAGTAGGAAATTTAAAACTCACAGTGAAGGAGCCCAAACATGACCAGAAAAACCTGAAAAGGGTGGAAAATGAGAAAATCACACTGTAGGATCCAGAATATGGCGAGAAATCCTGAAAAAAGTAGAAAAATAAAAACTCACACTGAAGGACCCCAAATATGGCAAGAAAACCCGAAAAAGGTGGAAAATGAGAAAATCACACAGTAGGACCCAGAATTACAAAAAAACTTGAAAAAAGTGGAAAATGAGAAAATCACACTGCAGGACCAAGAATATTTAGAGAAATCCTGAAAAACTTGAAAATTAAAAATTCACACTCCAGGACCTAGAATATGCCGAGAAATCCTGAAAAACGTGAAAATTAAAAATTCACATTATCGGACCCAGAATATGGTTAGAAACCCTGAAAAACGGGAAAATTAAAAATTCAACTGAAGGACCCGGAATATGGCGAGAAACCCTGAAAAAAGTAGAAAACTGGAAAATGAGAATAATCACAGTGTAGGACCCAGAATTGCACAAAAAAACCTTGAAAAACATCGTAATGAGAAAATCACACTGTAGGACCCAGAATATGGCAAGAAACCCTGAGAAACGTAGAAAATTAATAATACACTCTGTAGTACCCAGAATATGGCAAGAAACCCTCAAAAAAGTAGAAAATTAAAAACTCACACTGAAGAACCCCAAATATGGCAAGAAAACCTAAAAAATGTGGAAAATGAGAATAATCACAGATTAGGACCCAGAATTGCGAAAATACTTGAAATGTCGTAAATGAGAAAATCACATTTTAGGACCCAGAATATGGCGAGAAACCCTGAGAAACGTAGAAAATTAAAAATACACTCTGTAGCACCGAGAATATGGCAAGAAACCCTCAACAAAGTAGAAAATTAAAAACTCACAATGAAGGACCCCGAATATGGCGAGAAAACCTGAAAGAGGTGGAAAATGAGAATAATCACACTGTAGGACCCAGAATAGCGAAAAAAAAACATGAAAATCATTGAAAATGAGAAAATCACACTGTAGGACCCAGAATATGGCGAGAAACCCTGAGAAACGTGGAAAATTAAAAATACACTCTGTAGCACCCAGAATATGGCAAGAAACGCTCAAAAAAGTAGAAAATTAAAAACTCACACTGAAGGACCCTGAATATGCCGAGAAAACATGAAAAAGATAGAAAATGAGAATATTCACACTATATTACCCAGAATTACAAAAACATGAAAAACATGAAAAACATCGAAAATGAGAAAATCACACTGTAGGACCCAGAATATGCTCAGAAACCATGAAAAACGTGGAAAATTAAAAATACACGCTCTAGGACGCAGAATATGGCGAGAAACTTTGAAAAAGAAAATTAAAAATTCACACTGAGGTATCACGAATATGGAGAGAAAAGCTGAAAAAGGTGGAAAATGAGAATAATCACACTGTAGGACCCAGAATTGCGAAAAAACTTGAAAAACGTCGAAAATGAGAAAATCACACTGTAGGACCCACAATATGACGAAAAAAAACTTGAAAAACGTGGAAAATTAAAAATACACGCTGTAGGACACAGAATATGTCGAGAAACCCTGAAAAATTAGAAAATTAAAACCTCACACTGAAGGACCCTAAATATGGCGAGAGAACCTAAAAAATGTAGAAAATTAAAAATTCACACTAAAGGACCCGGAAT